>NW_013665816.1:701802-742334 GCF_000517525.1 Limulus polyphemus | reverse complement strand
TCTCGTGGATCATCTAGCTAAATTATAATGAATTTTTTATATTAATCGATAAACTTCTCGTGGATCATCTAGCTAAATTATAATGAATTTTTTATGGTAATCTATAAATTTATCGTGGATCATCTAGTTAAATTAAAATAAAATTTCTAGCTAAATTTTATGGTAATCTATAAACTTCTCGTGGATCATCTAGTTAAATTATAATAAAATTTTATGGTAATCTATAAACTTATCGTGGATCATCTAGTTAAATTAAAATAAAATTTTATGGTAATCTATAAACTTCTCGTGGATCATCTAGTTAAATTATAATAAAATTTTATGGTAATCTATAAACTTCTCATAGATCATCTAGTTAAATTATAATGAATTTTCTAGGGTAATCTATAAAGTTCCCGTGAATCATCTAGTTAAATTATAATAATAATTTATGGTAGTCTATAAACTTCTTGTGGATCATCTAGTTAAATTATAATAAATGTTTTATATTAATCCATAAACTTCTCGTGGATCATCTAGCTAAATTATAATGAATTTTCTATGGTAATCTATAAAGTTCCCGTGGATCACCTAGTTAAATTATAATAATTTTTTATGGTAATCTATAAACTTTTCGTGGATCACCTAGTTAAATTATAATAACATGTTTGTGGTAATCTCAATGTGTATTCGTTTGTTTATTTTTTTAGCTACCATTTCACTATTTATCCGTCTGTATATCTTTCAAGTTACCCGTGATTTAAAAGATATGTACACAGTCTTCTAAATTGTAATATAAACTACTTTTCACTAAATGATCTTTAATATTAGTTTATGTGATAATATTTATTTCTAAGTAATTTCCTCTGGACGTTTTTGTTTAAGATAAGTATTTTTATATAATGAAAAATAACGACAAAAAAGGTTGAAGTACATCCGTTTTTCAGTATTTTTTGCAACTTTTTCCCTGTGGGAGATTTTTTAGCTATTAATGTTAACTTCTTCTCAGCTGTACAGGAGTCACCTCTATCGTAACAGAAATATACTTTCTCGTACTTTCACTGATTGACCACTTTGATAAAACTCCTTATAGCCAATGACACAAAGCCTTGATGAGAGCCAATCAGAAAGCTCGTTACATAAGGATTTAAACCGGATAAAAAAGTGGCAATCTCTCACAGTAGAGCTCGCTTTTCGCTGCATCATTCTACAATTCAAGATGTTTTAACGTTTTAAAATTTTTTAATGTAACGTATGTTCAAAGGCCATTCACACTTGTGTGGACAAAGTGGACGGTCTGCGGGGGGTAAAAAATATTTATGGAACCTTTTTTCATCAGATTTATAATGAAAAATGTTCAAGTCACATGGGATTAAAAGGCGTGCATTAATCTCTCATTTTCGACTTGGATATCTTCTATTTAGAGGACACTTGAAATATCTTACAACTTCGGAAGAACTGATTGATGAATTAAGAAAACACATTTTGTAAAATTTAGCGAGAAGATAAGCGCTTCCAGAAACGATTTTTTTTTCGATTTTGTTTCTCTAAATTGACTCGCGAAGGGGAAAGAAACGACGGTTTAATCCGTTCACATACTGAACAGATATTTCTTTGATTTGGAATAATTATCGTAAAGTGAATCGCCCAAAACTTTTTTGGAATCAGTCTTCGTAGACGTGAACTTGTGTAATCTGTGAAACCTGAGTCTAGATTTTTTATACCTTGTTCAAATGTAAGGATTTTCAAAAGCCCTGTTCGTTTCAGCCGTGCTGTGTTTAGGTACAACCACGTGTGTCGTCACTGACATGCAAAGCCTTGAGTAATACAGATTTAAAATTCTCTATCGACTCGTACTTTTCCATCAGGGAATACTTTAGTGGCGATGATGTGGTTGAAAGCGGAGACTGCAAGAACTCGCCCTATTACTCTGTGCCTCTTGCTGGTTTTCGTAAACTTGAGCACCGTGACTTCAGTGGGTGAGGCAGCACGATCTCGAGGAAAGAAAAGACTACCTGGTCGAAATAGAGAGTTTCAAAAAGGTAAATAAGCTTTCTATCTTTTACTTAAAACTTGACTCTCAGTAAGATATTATTGGTTTTAATCGCTATATACGGATTGCAAGCGAGAAATCGGACTCGTTTCGTTTTGATTCTTTGAATTTATTTACACCTAAAAATGGCTGGGTTATGCTTCGGCTCAAGTCATTTTTTGGGCTGGTGGAATATAATTACACACACTTTGTGATAATTGAACAGAGGCATGGTACGTTTGGCGTTTTCTGAAGTACATCAAACAACGGGATATTTTATGTTATATTGCTACTCTGGCTGGCATGACCTGGTGGTTAAGGCACTCGACTCACTCACTATCTTCGAATCACGGGATCGAATCCCGTCACCGAACATTCTCGCCATTTCAGCCGTGAGGATGTTATTATTTGATGGTAAATTCCATTATTCGTTGATAAAGAGTTGGCGGTGGTTGGGATTGACTTGCTTCTTTCTTCAAGTTTATCACTTTAAAATTAGGGACGGCTAGTGCAGAGTCCTCGAGAAACTTGGCGCGAAATTCAACAAACAAACAAAAAGTATTGGCCGGTATGGCCAGGTGGTTAGGGCGCTCGACTCGCAATATGAGGGTCGCGGGTTCTAATCCCCGTCCCACAAAACATTCTCGCCCTTTCAGCCGTGGGGGCGTTATAACGTGACGGTCAATCCCGTTATTCATTGGTAAAAGAGTAGCCCAAGAGTTGGAGGTGGGTGGTGATAACTAGCTGCCTTTCCTCTAGTCTTTCACTGCTAAATTAGGGACGGCTAGCGCAGATAGTCCTCGTGTATATTTACACAAAATTCAAACCAAAACGTATTACTACTCTTGAACTCTTGAACTTTGTCTTTTGGAAAATATATCATATTCTTTTGTATGTTAATATTTATTACATTGCCTTTCACTCTCTTATTTTACTTAAACGTTATTATATTTTATGGAAACGAATTATTGTAACGTTAGCACAAACAGACGGAAAGTTTTCAAGTAAGTTAAACATTTCTCTCATGTAATGTATTGTTTGAAAGTCGTTAAGTTTGTTTTACAGCAAATGGGTTACTTAAAATAATAAATTGACAAAAATAACATGTTTGAAAGAAATTGTAACTATACAAAAATTACAGACACAATTTGTGAGTTTAAACTGCAGAAAATATTTGTTTTATGCTAAGTTAAAATAAGAATTTTAACGCATATCCCCTGTTAATTACTGTGAGTAAGCATTATTAACAATGGGTATATATTTTATAGCATTTATAACAGCAGTGCAGTATTTCCAGATATTTTTTAAAGTTGGAGTAATTTTTCAGCTGATGGAATGAATATTACGGACTTTTGTGAGCATAGTCTAAGATCAGGAGCATTGACAAGTATTATTCTTGAAAGACCGTTAGTGTTAAGCAGCCAGTGATTCTGAGAAGACAGACTTCGGTACAAAATTTCAAATATAAACCGAAATAATTTCCCTACGGTTGTCTTAATGTTTCCAAGAAGACTTATAACTTATAATTCGATGAAAAATCATGAAATGTACAATTATTTATTGCTACTAATAGTTGCATCGAAATGAAAAATAAAGTTTTATAATTACAGTTTATTTTTCTAGCAATATCTGTCTTGAAGTATTAATCAAGACTTAATTAATTTAGAAAAATCTGTTTCCTGAAAAATATCCTTATCAAAGAAAAACAAATAGATTCATATGTTGTACTAAAAATTTTCTTATTTAACCATATTCGGCCGTGATTTGAAGGAAAATTATAGCCCAGTTCTAAATTTAGACGCCGTTTAAAAAGGTGTACACACTTAGCCCACATTAAAAATCATATTTCATTTTTTGAATTTTGTTAAAACTATTTGGGAAAAAAATGCACAAGTTATCAGATAGAAAATAATTATTGTGTGTGTACCAATTTTTTATGTTAATGTTTGTTTCACAAAACGTTTGCTTTCGTTATATACTAAGCTATAAAAATTCACATTTTATGGTACTTTAATCACTCGTTAAAATTCTTAATCTTAATTCGGTTTAAGCAGCCGAAAGGATACTGTTGTTATTATTGTCACATTTAAATCAAAGAAGACCAAAATTTCTTTGAAGAGTTCTCTCACGAAACCTTCCAAATGTAAAAAACAGTAAGTATCAATCACAATATAAGACTTCAACATGGCAAGATCTATTGATAGAGCAATGTAGCCAGACTTATCGTAATATATTTGCCTTGGTTTTCTGTTAGACCGAGATTGACATTTTTGACACCTACTTAAATGTACAAATAAAGCTTATTTTGCTGTTTATTTGGTATCCACAATGTGTAATATTGTTTTTTATTTACTGATTTTTATTTGGTGAATGGAATAATAATGCTATAATCGAACTTATATACAATGTCAGATTTTGATAAAAAACAACACAATCAGTTTCAGATGTTCATACACACACACATATCAAGACATAAGTGCGAGATTTCATTTTCTGTTTATTTATTTTAACTTGCAAGCTTTGGGTCATAGTTGCAGCAACCGTCTTCAGGTATGGACTCATTGACACTCAATTAATGAAGTTTGACGCCATGACGCAGAAAAGGCACAAAACTGAGCAGAAGCACGTACAACACGTATATTTGTCGAATAAAAGCGGCAGCAGTGATACGTCTCTTTAGGCCCAGCTGTTGGATTACAATCGCCATTGTCATAGATTATGAAGTATTGTTTATTAAAGCAGATAATTTCACTCGACTGTTAATACTTATTGCAGTCTATAGAAAAATCCAAAGATATTTGACAAATTCCATGTGAAATGAATTTTAGTTTTGTAATTATTATCCCTGACGTAGGCCTACATGGTATGTATAGTTAGTGTAACACACGAGAACATCATACAAAACAATAAAACGTACATCATCATTTGAAATCTAAGAAATTATTTTATTCATTTCTTTTTATTGTGGTAGAAAGATAGGATACTAGACTTTTCTGAGCACTACAGTACTAAACATTGATTATACCAGTGTACTTTACTCATTGTTGTTACCACAAGTATCACAGATGTCTCGATTTTTCATGCACCTTTCATGAATTACTGCCCCTTAAATAAGATTAATTTGTTGTACTGCCGCCGGATGGTGTATGTTGTTTCTCCTCAGTATATCACTAATTGTTCTACACATGTCATGTAAGCGTATTTTGAAAAACTGTCTGAGCATTCATTTAATTCAAATGTCATTGCTCATTAAATTCCCTGCTTCTAAATAGGTGCTCACAAACCATAAATAGACTAAGCTGAATTAGTTCTAATATTTGTAACTGGACCTTTAAAAGGTGGTTTATTTGAGGTTTCATGACATTATTATAAATCCCTCGCAGAAACTTCTCATAATATAATTTGACCACATCTGCAGATGGGTTATTTAAGCTGGGGAATTACATACTTAACTTTTATAAGTCCCTCCTTTTTTTTCTTCATTAGCAAATAGCAGTCGTTGCATTTAGAAATTTGCTCTGAAGAATGTAATAGAGTGTAACGCATCTTGCAATATACTCGAAGACATTTTTTGTGTGTGTGCTGTTTTGAAATTGTTTAACATAAATACGATCCCGGTTTACATCTGCTAATATAACTTTTGGGTTGTATTTATAAGAGGTATGGGATTCAAGAGTCAGAGAAGCTCAGTAGTAGCATCTGTGTGACAGTTTGCTGATAATAAAGGTGAATTCCTAGCAATGAGCTATTTTCGAAAGCAGAATGGAACGCTAAGGCAGTTAGGTAATCGTTTCATTCTTGGTTTTTAATGGAAGTAAAAAATAATTCGAGATTATTCTGGCTGAATATTTAATAGTAGGAGATGCATTCTAGACAAAGTCTGCAGCCAAGCCTTCTACATTAATGAGATTTTACAAATGAGACTATATATAGCACCTTTGTTTTGGTCTTATATACAAAAGACCCACCTGTGTGTTTTACATTCTCAAAATAATTTATTTTATCTTATGTTAGTATTCTCATTATTGCATCGGATATCAACCTTACTTTCCGGTGCAAAAGGATGACACGAGTTAAGGGAATAAAAAATATAACCAATATTTCCTGTGAATTCAATTCTGACATTCCAAACTCTTTGTAAAACTAAAACGCATTGGCGACGTAATTGCTGGATGTCTATGTGGCAACTTTTACCTTCATTTTCTGCCTCCTCCATTCGAATTGTTGCTGTTTCAAGATATTTGCAGAGTGAAAAACCATCGTTTTGATGTAAATTTTCAAAGTACTGCTATTCTTGTGTAGTTTCCTTTCATCTATCGACTAAATTACTTTTCCTCCAAGAAGGTTTCTCATTATTTTGGGCACATGTACTGCATCAAGGAATGTATAAATTGAAAAACTTTTATGAGCAGGATGCTCGATCCGTATCTTAATGTTATCGAATTAATTTCCATAAACTTATAGCAGTTTGGTTTGTTTAGAATTAAGCACAAAGCTACACATTGGGCTATCTGTGCTCTGCCCACCACGGGTATCGAAACCCGGTTTCTAGCATTGTAAGTCCGTAGACATACCGATGTGCCACTGCGGGGCTCGCACAGTTTAAAGAGAAATTGTGTTATTATTTTATCACGTGGAAAGCAGGTAAGCCATAAGTTAAAGAATATCCAATGGGAAGTTTCCAGCTCATATTATCGTAACAGAGGGCGCTAAAATACTAAGGCTTTTTATCATTGGAAATTATCATCTTGGCCAAGATCCAAGTAGCCCACAGAGTCTTTCTCACCACAATGTACCTTTCGTTTTATGGTCATTCCATCAGCCATCAGGCAACACAATGCCGGGTGTCCACTATACTACCTGTTTCTTAATTTTGTAAAGCTTTCTTTAGTGAAACCTCGCTTATTGGCAATATCTGAAGACCAGGTATTGAATGTTCTCGTATGTGGAAGCTTTAAATATTTCTGAAAGTCCATGTACGTTTTTGACGAATAGCAATGCAGAGTGAAAGCAAATTTTCTGACCTCATTTGACTAGGGCTCCTTTTTCAATTCATTATTATATTTCTTTAACAGTAACACCAAAACTGTATCAAAGCACTTACTAGTCCGTCAGGCATAGAGTCAGTCGGTACCAAAAAGATGGCCAAGGTTTGATGGTATCATTTGAAAGGTCTATATGTATAAAATACATTTTGCTCTCGTAGCAGTTTCAAATCGGCAGCTTTCTTTAATTTAAACGTATCTGTAGTTAGGTGATATGTTTAAAAGTTGGAGCAAATTTTTGTGAGAAAAAAAA
The DNA here is from genome assembly GCF_000517525.1 of Limulus polyphemus. NCBI lineage: Eukaryota > Metazoa > Arthropoda > Merostomata > Xiphosura > Limulidae > Limulus > Limulus polyphemus. The sequence goes on along the minus strand of NW_013665816.1, from coordinate 735,025 downwards.
TGTGTGTAAAATTCTCATAACCTCTTATAACGTGGCAAAACTTTGTTGAATAACACCCAAAATAGTTGCAATGCACTTAATTGATATGAAAGAAGGCTTTTTGTTATCATTAGAACAATTTCGTTTAAAAAGAGCATCGTGACGCAATGCGACTTGTTCAAATTGAAAGCACTAAGATAATAGCCAAACGACTTTGTAAATCATGATCATCGAGGTGAAAAATAATGCATTTTTGGACGAGTGTTGACGGAATTTTCATTAGATTTTTTAATTACTAAATGTCATGATGGTAATTGAAGCTTTTTATTTTATTTTTTTACTCCGAATTATTATTTACAACACATACACATAGAGTCGGTTCAGATTTCATACTAATATGCGTCATATATCATTTTTTTATTGTCACTATATTGTCACTGTTAACGTCTCATAGTACCAATTTAAACAATATATAATTTACAATAAACCACAAAAGAAAATATCTAATACTACATGGATTGACACGATAAAAATTTCAAAAGAAATACAAATATTTGTTTTTTATTTGAAAACATATTTAAGATGAATTGAATGTCAATTACAAAGTAAATTGTTATCTTTAGCTTCATCAATCATGTCAAATATATCAAAACTCGAGTTCTTCAATGTCGTTTTCCTCATCCATTGGCATTTGTTCATCGTCTTCACCACCTTCTTCAGGTTGGCTATCACAATTCTTCAGTGTACAAAGTTCTGAGCATTTCATGTTATTGCTCATACATGTGCGTTTTGAAATCTTGAGAAGTTACATGCTAAGCATTCAGGTACTGTTTCGGGTGCAGGTGCTCTATTTATCCAGTCAATAACCAAATCATCTTTATCATCGTGTATTTGAACTTTCCATCCATGACCGTTTGGTGAAGATATGCTTGGTAGTGTTTCAAGACTCCTCCAAATGGATGTTTGATAATTGGCTCTGAGTACATGCTTGCAAAGGGCATCAGCACACGGAGGAAGCTAGCTCGGAAAAAATGCCTTAAAATTCTTCATATTTCTTCAACATCTTCAATGCAGTAAGCTGTCCTCGTCCAGTAAAAGTGCTAACACTGTCACAGCCAGTGAATGCGTGCATATCTATCAAACCTTTGCATACAGAATTACCTAGAACAGATGCAATTTTATGTATGTCTACATAATAGATTCTTGCTTGTGTTCCACACTTGTGATGGGTGGAAGCTTCAATACTAGCACTGAATGGTAGGGCTAAAAGAAATACGTCAATATCATCAACAACTAGTGTGATTGATTTATACCAGCATCAGCATTTTCAATTAAGTATCATTCGGTAAGTATGCCTGAAAAAGAAAAAAAAACAAATAATAATAATGATTCTTTGTTTGTAGTTTAGCACAAAGTTACACAAAGGGCTATCTGTGCCCTGCCCACCACGGGTATTAAAACCCGGTTTCTAGCGTTGTAAGTCCGCAGACATACCGCTGTGCCATTTGAGGGGGGTGGGCTACAATAATAAAGATATGACAACTTTTGTTTTTTAACATAGAAAAAATAGTTTAGGAATATGACTTTTGGTTTTCTTGCCTGTGGTGGATTCTGTAAGTATAATATTTGTTAGACGTAGTAATTCTAATGCTAGTAATAAAATTTAAATAACAATAATAGTAATTATTGGTATACTTACTGTAAATGTAAAATATGCCTTAACTAACTTTTTATCGCCAAGCTGGATAATTTTACCTAGTGATGTAAAAGTATGCGCGCACGATTCATTAATCTGAACTCGAGCTTTTTATTAAACTGACCTGGTGTATTAGTCCTTATAATGTAATAAAACATCATAATATTAAATATATAGCAATAAAATATTTTCTACTGTGCGACTTGTGCCTCATCACCTAAAAGAAAATCCAATATAAACAAGAAAAAATTAAGCCATAAATCTGTTATTCAAAATGGTAGGACCCGATCTTGACGATCCCGATACAGCAAAGACCAGAAAACCGTCCTTTCTTAACATAGCCCATTTATATCAGTTATATAAGTGACGACAAAAGACCAAACACTGCAGCAGTGTGAATATACATGATATATTTAACATATTTGTTTGAAAGATGACAGATGTAAAGGTCATTGATATGATAACATAAACATTATACAACTTGGAGAACGATACATATGCATCAGTGTGATGACGTCATGGATATATCTACTAAATTCATGTTATTTAAGAAAAAATGTTGTAATGATACCAGAAATCCTTGTTTCATATCATTCGAGTATAGTGCAACTATTTTTAGTGTTATACCACAAACTTTTGACATATTATAAAGGGGTATGAGAATTTCGCACAAATTCTTTTCTCGCTAAAATTTGTTCAAACTTTTAAACATATCACCTAACTACAGATACGTTTAAATCAAAGAAAGCTGCTGATTTGAAACCGCTACCAGAGCAAAATGTATTCTATACATATAGACCTTTCAAATGATACCATTGAACCTTGGTCACCTTTTTGGTACCGATATTCAAAATGTTTGCGTCTACCTCATGAACTATATCAATATTTTCCTTGTCAGCAGTGCAAAGTTTAGCTCTCACCACTTTTCTAAATATCACGTACTCAGTCGACCATTGCTCCACTTCCAATGTCTTTTTAAGATTTTGTAACGAATTTGTTATTATATATTTATTTTAATATCAGTGTTTGTTTAGATTAAGTTTGTATTTTAAAACATGCGTAGCTTATAGTGTTAAATATGTATTGCGAAACTCCCGCCTATTCTCCAAAGTTGTAGAAGATTCTCGAGAGTAAGAATCAACAATATGTGTGTATGTAAACGTTTTAATTTGTATTGTTACGTAATTTGAATTTCCTAGAAAACTTTCCTACGCCTATAAATACAACCAATGCGACGTGCCAAAAGAGAGTATCTCTTATCGGTTTGCTATACTTGGTGTGATAAAAAACTGCGTAAGGTATAACTTTGATTAACGCTTATTAATCGGGAACTTCAGATATATTGACTAGGAAATTTTATAAATTTCGAAAATTACAAATCATTTAACGTCAGTGGATTCTCATCGGACATTAGTACTTTTACTTTTCATTCTTTCGTTTCTAGTTTTCGTTCTTGAGTTATTTCTTCAACTAATTCCTGGAAAAACGCATCTTAATACACAAAATTATTCAAAATACTCCTGGAAAAAAAGTTAGCTAACAATTGCATCTTTTCAATCTGTAACCCATTTCGTAAAAAAGATCCTAATTCTTCAGCGGAAACCTAAACATAAGTTCACTTGATGTATGTTGAATATGATATAGGCTATGAAAATTAAAATTAAAACAAGTGTAGTTGATTGCTTTCAATACTACACAGATAACCGTTAGGCCTCTTTGCACCAGCATTCAATATATTACAATTTCAAGAAACCTATTTTGTACCAACAAATACATTTAAAGGCTTTACGAAAAGTTGGCATAATTTTATACAACCCGCCAAAATGCACAAGTTTCTTATGGCTAAAGTGGACGTGTTTTGCTTTTACTTTTCATGGAGTCAACGTTTTGTCTGGTTTAAGTTTAGTGGCGATGAAAATCATGGATACCTTCTCTCTTATGTATGTTATAGCGCACTGATATACCATCGTTTGTTCGACAAGTATTATCCACAACAATACGGTGAATATTGGACAACCAAATTTAAAGTAAAAGTGTATTTACAAAAATCTACAATATCGCCATTTTAGGGTATAAAACGCCTTAACTGGTTGGGTATAACAGTAAAGAATGGTTTAAATTATTGGCAGGCTTATTGTGATGTATTATAGTACTACTAACTATCGCCATCTCTAGAAACTTCAGAAGTATAACAGAAGTAATATGTATATGCTTCTTGATATAGTTGGGCTGAGCGCGACCCAGTCGTTAGCGTGCCGGACTGTATAGCTTAGGTTCCGTGGTTTGTGTCCCGTTATTGTCAGAAAAACATTTGGGCTCCGTACTTTAAGACCGCGGGTGTGTTATAACAGAAACAGTCAAAGCCTACTATTCGGTCTGTCAAAAGTGGCCCTAAAGTTGGCGATGGTGTTGACAAGCTGCCTTCTCTCTAGTCTAATATATCACTTTAAAAGTAGGGACGGATAACACAGATAGCTCTCGTGTAACTTTTGAGATATCCAACGAACAAATATGGTAACGTTTTTATGGTGCAAGGTTCATATTCATTAAGATAAAATTCTACCCGCGGTCTTTCCTTCGTTTTTCGTTAGGGCCACTTCCATGTGTCCTAATCCAAATATATTCCTTGATACCTCTCTTTTGATAGTCGTTGTCTTGTCCAAATATTTTAATGTCTTCCTTCAATATGCTGTGGCTAGTATGTGGAACGAGCACATTCAACCAAACTGAAGCCCGTTTTTTTTTTTTCACATGAGTCAGAATGTCGTGAAGCGTTTTGACTTTTTTGAAACCTGTTTTGATGTTGTATTAGCTAAGTACCCCTGTAACCTTTAACCTAATCTTGGGGAAAAAAGGATAAACCAGTGAGTTTGTATATTACTACTATGAAGTGAATGGACTTGGTTGGTTCCACCTCCTCGTTTATGTGTGGTCTGAAAACTTTCTGTCTCTATAGTTTATTGATATTAAATGGGTTTGTTTTTTAAATTGACCGTTGTGGTTATGTCTTTATATATATTTGTAACTTGTAATTCGTGTGGCTCTGTCAGTAAGGGTTTACATGATACTTGGTTTATTTGATGGCGGGATGAATGCTGTGTATGCAGCTGTAAGGGTAGGTGTTCATAAAGTTAGTTTATGTGCACTTTCAACTTCCACTGTAAGGTGTGCTAATGGATGTTGGTTTTAGAAAGCAAAAGAATGGTTTTAGATAGTCAACACTATACCAACTACACACATATATCTACCAAAGATTTGTAGTTTGTGTAGTACAAAACAAAGCTCTGTCTTGAAGGGTTTCACGAAATGTTGACGTTTCGGAATTGCACAGATACCATCTTAAATATTCTGTAAATAAACAAGACACTTTTACAGTTTTGTTCAAATATATCTGTAAAAACATAGAAAAATAACTACAAAGTTTGCACTAATATTAGGGTTAAGTAAAATGCGAACTGTTAATACTAAGTGTTGGAAAGTTTTGTTTTGACAATGTTTCTTTTAATAAAAGTTTATTGAAATGAATGAAAACAACTAAACTAATTTTAGACAAGATATTTACGAATGACAAGCTTTTATTTCTTAAAGAATCTCGAAAGTTGAAAATATCTAAAGAACATAAAAAAATTATCAAAATATAAAGTTATACCAGTTATTTAGAATGCCTCAAAACAAATCAAAAACATTGAATATTATTGCCGCAAAGATAATAATAATTTAACTTTACTAATCTCTTGTACTTTAGATAATAGATCTGATGCACATGTTTTATAAGTAAGTGACATTCAAAAAAAGAGAGGTGATGACTGTTTACTTCAATGACAGGTCTTTACAGAAAAATCGTACAGAAACTGTCTGATAAAGGGATTGGTTATATCTTTACAGAAAACCATACGGTATCTGTCTACTTTAGTGGTTGGTAATCTTTTACAGAAAGTTCATATAATATCTTTCTAATGTAGTGGTTGGTAATCCTTTACAGAAAGGTTATATGATATCTGTATAATGGAGTTGGTAATTTTACGTACTACAGTTTCTAATGGTCTGAAACCGAGCTAAATGATAATTTAAATTAGTTGTTAAATATGCCGATATGTATCCAATTTATGATATTTACCAAAAAGATTGATACACACAGTTTCCTTCTTCTTCTTTCTTTTAATACAAATATTTATTACAAAAACAATAATACAATTTACAATAACAGTTATTACAAATAGTTATTACGAACAATGATTTATATAGAAACGTTTCACAAAGTTACAAGCAATATAAATTCTTCTTTCTAGTCTGGAACTTCGTTGATATCTTAACGAGGGTTGACGATGAGCGAGTTAATTTCGAGTTGACGTAGGTATAATTCATTTAACAGGGAACTAGCTAGCTCTGTAGTTTTCACTGATCACACGCCGATTACAGGTCGATTTTCCACCGATGACGTTAGGTAAGGTTTTCGTAAAAGCACTAATGTCCGATGCGAATCCATTGAAGTTAAATGATTTGTAATGTTTGAAATTTATAAACGTTCCTGGTCAAATATCTTAAGTTTCTTGATTAATTAGTGTTATAAGAATCACAGATATACCTTCCGCAGTTTATAGCACCCCAGCTATAGCAAACCAATAATAGGTACTCTCTTTTGGCGCGTCACGTTGGTTATATTTATAGACGTGTGGAGAGATTTTCGAAAATTCAGATTACGTAACAATACTGACGCTAACACTAAAGTTTACGTACACACATATATTGTTGATTCTTACACTCAAGAATCTTCTACAACTTTAGAAAATAGGCGGGAGTTTCGCAATACAAGTTTAACACTATAAGCTATGCATATTTCTAAATATGAATTTAATCTAAACAAACGTTGTTATTAAAATAAATATATAATAATAAATCCGTCACAGTAATCCTCTACAGAAAGGTTATATAATATCTGTCTAATATAGTTGATAATCATTTACAGAAAGGTTATATGATATCTGTCTAATGTAGTTGGTAATCCTATACAGAAAGGTTATATGATATCTGTCTAATGTAGTTGTTAATCTCTTACAGAAAGGCTTGTGATATATGTGTAATGTAATTGGTAATCCTATGCAGAAAGGTTATATGATATCTGTCTAATATAGTTGGTAATCCTGTACTGAAAGATTATATTATATCTGTCTAACGTAGTTGTTAATCCTTTACAGAAAGGTTTGTGATACCTCTCTTATGTAGTTGGTAATCCTATACAAAAAGGTTATATGATATCTGTCTAATGTAGTTGGTAATTCTTTACAGAAAGGTTTGTGATACCTCTCTTATGTAGTTGGTAATCCTATACAGAAAGGTTATATGATATCTGTCTAAAGTAGTTGGTAATCCTATACAGAAAGGATCACAAACCTTTCTGTAAAGAATTACCAACTACATTAGACAGATATCATATAACCTTTCTGTAAAGGATTACCAACTACATAAGAGAGATATCACAAACCTTTCTGTATAGGATTACCAACTACATAAGAGAGTTTTTCTGTAAAGGATTACCTATTTTATAATATCTGTCTAATATATGCATGCTAACCACTTGACCACGCCTACCTCAGCTGAAAGCTCGAACTTTAAGCAGGTCGATTTTCGTTAATACTATTAAATTTTTACATCGTTAATATTAAGTATGAAGTTTTCAATACATTTTTAAGTTTCTCTTTGTTATTGGTGTTGTTATTGTTTTAGTGAAGGGGGTTGCATTGTTCTAAGCTTACCATAAATTGGATTTAGAAAGAATGTTAATATTAGCTTTTTAATTACGAAAGAAATGCACAAACTTTATAAATATTATACTTTATGACAAATACTTCTATTCACACATATTTTCCTTTCTTATTGTCTCTGTGCTTAATAAAACTAAGAAAATGTACAGTAAATATGTATAAGGGATTTTATTCTAGTATAATTTGTATGCTGTGCTACTAATATTACCTTATTAATTTGAGCTTTTACTACAATAATTCGGGATGGAATACCAACTTTCTTTCTCTTTTTCTTATATATTTTTCAATTATTTTCTTCTGAGAGCAGTCAATATCCTACAAATGTCAGCAGACAGTGAAGGGTGATATAGATGTGGGACGTTGTGGGCTGTAGGCAGTGATATAGATGTGGGACGTTGTGGGCCTGAGCACCCACATCTTGCTCTCCTAACTTACAGACAGTGAAGGGTGATATAGATGTGGGACGTTGTGGGCTGTAGGCAGTGATATAGATGTGGGACGTTGTGGGCCTGAGCACCTACATCTTGCTCTCTTATCTTGGTTTATTTGTATTTTCTCTTATTTTACTTTTTAATTCTTTTTTCTTTACATGTGAGGCTTTGCAAACGGAGTTTAAGAATGATAGACAGTGTATCCCCACCACTATGTGGGCCCTACTTCTACAGTCACCTCCAAAAACAGGACACATCTTATACCCCACATTTTCGCCTGAGTCCTGGTGACTATATTTTGGTTATGTAGCGTTTAGATTAAATTTTGTTTTGTATTATACATGTTCTATTTTATCATAGGTTTGGTATTGCTGTTTATAACGCAGTCTTTCCTTTGTGATATTAATATTAACTTAACTGTTTATATAGTGTTTATTCTTACATTATATATATATGGATAACAGTGGACACTTTCCCGCATGATAGGTTTGACCATCTATACTATCACCTAAACGTACAGGGTTCGGGCCAAGTATTGCCAGCTCTCTTCAGCTCTGATGTTAACTTCACATTTAAACTTATTTTAATATTTGCATCTTCGTTTTATTGAATCAGCAGTTTTTGTTTATTGTTTAAAAAAGGTTTAAGCATGAATTCTGTAAAAATTATTCTAGTAATAAACGGTTGAACTAATGATATAAAAACTGATATTAGGTAACAATGAACAGAGTGATCAAGACACAGCGAATCTAGCAGTGTCGTGGTGACATATGGGTCAAAGACGTTCTTGGCATAAAGACTTTCTAGAGCTTGTTGCCTGCTGCTAATCAGATTTCTAGGCTTTTAGTTTAATTGTCTGGCTTAGCTGAATTCATGTAATTGATAACATAGACTAAGCGGCTTCTATATTGACTGATCTTTTCTTTTTATCAAAGCTTCTGTCAGTTGAACTCGATCTTCAGGCCGAATATAACCACGTACCACCTTGACAACTCTACAAAACTTTCAAGCAAACCAATCATTTAACAGTAGTTTGTTTGTTTTATGAATTTCGCGCAAAGATACACGAGGGCTATCTGCGCTAGCCGTCCCTAATTTAGCAGTGTAAGACTAGAGGGAAGGCAGCTAGTCATCACCACCCACCGCCAACTCCTGGGCTACTCTTTTACCAACGAATAGTGGGATTGACCGTCACATTATAACACCCCCATGGCTGAAAGGGCGAGCATGTTTGGTGTAACGGGGATTCGAACCCGCGACCCTCACATTGCGAGTCGAGTGTTCTAACCACCTGGCCACGTTAACAGTAGTTAAACAGCAGAAAAACACAATTAATCAGGTACAAGAAAAGCATAAGTTTAATACGACACTGTTGTGACATAGTTTATAAACATACATTTGTATATGTGTTTCCTCCAATCAGGAAAAAAAATTAAATTATAGCTTTCAGTCATGAAAAATTAAGTTATTAACAATGTATTTTGTGCATTGTTATAAGGTTTAAGCCTAATCTCACTGTATATTTTGGTGATTACACATTTATGACATGAAACAGCTTAGTTCGTTTGAAGATGATATGGTTTTAATAGAAATGAAACTGAAACAACACTTCAGACCACATTTGGTGAAGAGCTAAAATGCCCATGTGGCAGATAAGGGAAGTCCAATAACAGCCCCTCGTTGCGAATTCCAGGGGCATTAGCCTTGTGCATGATGGTATAAGTGTTCTATAAGTTCTGTTGCCCCATCCCCCTCCTCCCCATGTTAGAAACAAATTGTTAATTTCATGTGAAAGGTTTGTTATTCTGGTTCTCAAAAACACATGTTGTGGTAATAAGCTTATTGTCAGAAAGGGTATATTTTTCAACCTATTGGATAAAAGTTGGCAAGTAATGCATCATCCGAAAAATAATAAACTATGCTAAATGATGATTTATATCGTTGTTAGCTTATTTCTATAATAAGCATAAGATTTGAAGTAAAAATGAAAATTGTAAAATAAAACGAATGTTTTGTTTTTCGAAGGTACATTATAGTTTTGAATAACACACAATAATCTAGTCAATTCGTTTATTGTTCCTCAGACTTACCGCTGAGCAGTCGAGGGTTATCCTGTAAATATAGATATCAGAGATGTTTTAAGAAACGAGGTGTATTATTTAGTAATAAGAAAACAAGAAGTGTCATCGTCCTTAATCTAAAAGTTTTCGTAAAACTGAGGGTAAACTTGGTGTTTAACGTACGACTAATACTAACCTGAGGGTAAACTTGGTGTTTAACTTACGACTAACACTAACCTGAGGGTAAACTTGATATTTAATGTACGATTAACACAAGCCGTAGGTAAACTTGGTGTTTAACGTACGACTAACACTAACCTGAGGGTAAATTTGATATTTAATGTACGATTAACACAAATCGTAAGGTAAACTTGGTATTTAACGTACGACTAACACTAACGTTTAATGTTTTAACATTTTAGTTTATAAGGCGCGGCATAGCGGCTCAAAAAATGGCTCCGAGTTTTTTTTCAAGTACAAACTTTTTTGCTCATAGCACCGTCATCTCTTGACCGATTTTCGATTGATGTATCTAACCACTCCCAAGGTCTCATAGATTAATTTACTCTAATCCTGCCTAAAATAATTTCAATTTGAGGGTAGGCTGGTATAGATTCTTATGAGTAATAAAATCAAATCAAGTATACGCGCGCCTCGCGCTTGGTATTGCTGGCGAACACAAATATAGCTAATAAAAAGGAAAAAAAAAAGGTCTCATAGCATAATTTACTCTAATTCTGCCTAAAAGAATTTCAAGTGCCGCAGATAGAGAGAAGTAAAACAATTAAATATTGTAATTTTATCATATTTCAATTTATTAGTATTATAAAAATGTACAGGTTCTCAACTTGTTACTTTTTTGTGTGTTATGATAACGTTTTTATCCCTACCACTGTTTATTGGAAATGTTATAAAAAGCATGCACAGTATTCTTTGTGATCGTTTACTGCCATACTAACCAGATGTTGACAACCACAACATGGTTTTCTACACAAATGGACAATACATGTGACTTCCGATTGCCTAACCTTTTCCAGCATAGGGGTACAACAAATTCGTAAAATATGCCACTTTTTCAAATGGCACATAAACTATGAAAGATTATTTGGAGTTTACGAGATGAGGGTTACTAAGATGGTCTCAACTAAGATCTTGTATTATTGGTAAAAGTGTTAGTAGGAATCTTTTATATAGGTAATGGATTCAACGTCTGCCTTATGTATGGTCTGTGTTACTGCAAGATTAAGTTTCTGCCTGGGTGTAGTCAATGAGCAGCATTAGAATTCTTCCTTTCATAAGTCCCTGTTACTTCAGGATCAATAGATTGCCTTGTACATAGGCAATGCTAGAATAGGAATAAGTATATTTTACTTATGGTTAATGGCACTGTGTGGTTAAAAGTTAGTTTTGTGTATAGTCATTGTTGCTGTAGGATTAAAGGTCTGCCTTATGTACAGTCTACGTTGTTGTAGAATTAAAGGTTTGCCTTATGTACAGTCTACGTTGTTGTAGAATTAAAGGTCTGCCTTATGTACAGTCTACGTTGTTGTAGAATTAAAAGTTTGCCTTATGTACAGTCTACGTTGTTGTAGAATTAAAGGTCTGCCTTATGTACAGTCTACGTTGTTGTAGAATTAAAGGTTTGCCGTATGTACAGTTTATGTTGATATATGATTAAACGTCTGTGTTATGTAAAGTCTATGTTGCTGTGGATTAAAGGTCTGTCTTGTGTCTTTAATCCTACATAACTGTACATGAAGCAGACCTTAAACCCTACAGCAATATATATTTTACATAAGGCAGAGCTTTAATCCTACATAACTGTGTAAGGCAGACCTTTAATCTCCGGCAACATAGACCTTACATAAGGCAGACCTTTAATCCCACAGCAACATAAGATGTACATAACGCAGGCCTTTAATCCTACATAACTGTACATAAGGCAGACCTTTAATCCCACAGCAACATAAGCTGTACATAAGGCAGACCTTTAATCCCACAGCAACATAAGCTGTACATAAGGCAGGTGTAAAGTCTATGTTATTGTAGGATTTGTAATATGTCACTTATATAATTAATATTATTGTACAATTAAAAATCTGGTATCAACTAGTTGTCTGTATGGTGGGCTGTGGATCTAAAATTCCAAGGTTCAAACCAGCGATATGTCGATCAACACGCTCCGTACTTTTAGCTGTGAACATATTATAAATACGATAGTCAGTTCCGCTATTTTGTAAGACCAGCCATATAAGCACCAGGTGCTGCTGATTTAGTTGCCATCCTTATGAAAAACAGTACTTAAAAAGTAGGAACATCTTATGCCCGGAGCTTAAGCTTGGCTTTTTAGCCATTTAGCCTAAGTATGGCATGAGGCGGTGTTTGGCTTAAAATACCAAATACTTATCGTAAACGTATTCATTATTGAAAAAACTATGTATTACATTTATATTATATCGATAGTCTTATTGCAGTAAGTGGAAATAGAATCGACTCAATTAAGTTACAAAAATTACATTATCTAATATTACAATCTTAATTTCATAAAACAATATTAATCATTCAACAGTTACAGATTAAAGTGGAAACACAATAAAACATTAATTTGTATACACATTTTCATATCATGTATAACTGCTTATCTCTCCAACACGGATGTAAGTAAGGAGAACATACAATACTTAAGCTCGTGTGTTTTCCCTTATAATTTACAAGATCGGAGATAAAGAGCACGAACTCTGAGAAGATGACGATGCGAGATTATGCGTTTTCAAGAATATGCAACATTCAATAATCAAATAATAAATAAAATAGAAAATTAAAACAAACGGAATCAATTATTTAAACATGTCAAAATAAGTCAATCATTCACATTCTCGTAATCATATTAACAAACTTAAAACTAGTATGTTGTGTAAGTAGGCCTTTAAAGAATCTCAAGTCGCAAATTATGCGTTTTTTTTCAAGAATGAAGTAGTAGCCAAAGACTTAAACAAACAGAACCTAGGTAACGAGGGTTATCAAACCCTTAAATTGTTTACTGTAACAAAAAGTTTTGAAATAGAAATTTCCGAACAAGTAATATTCTTCTGCATGCCAATAGAAAGTTTTATTTTGTTTACTTTGTTTCCAATTTGCTATTAGTGGAACAGTATCAAGGAAACATTTTGAACACAATGGGGCATTATATTAAGGAAGTATATATATAACATTATAGCTTTTAAGTATGTTGAGAGCTGGACTAAGAGAGTACGCCAAACATTACATCAAACAACGTACGGTGGATAACACTGAGAAGGCACGATCCTGAAAAGCCAATTAAATATTTTACATGCGTGAACTACAAAAGCTCAACGACACAAAAGTTTGCTGACAGCAAGGGCAAGACACAAAGGTTTGCTGACAGCAAGGGCAAACTCTCCTTGATTAACCTGTTCTTTACACAGCCTGTCTCGTTAATTAAAATATTTACGAAAATTTCAAAATGTGATTACACCAGGCTCCTCAGGCAGACTTTCATATAACAGAGAGCAGATAAGCATATGGCGATAACGTCAGAACAAATAGAAATACGAGGCTTATCACCATGGTAATAAGACATGGAAATCACTCTCCCACCACAGTGATATAGCTGCATGTTTCCTACGAATAACTCTGTATATGTGAATAGAAGAATTGTTGTATAAGATATAGCACAGGCTGCAATCTGGACTGAGTACTTACGGCAAGGCTGTAGTGATTGGATATCAGTCGCTGTTATAGTTAGTAACCTTTATGGTGATCTAAGTTCAACTAGCAATTAGTAACAAGCTTTTTTATAACTAGATACTAATTACCAACTAGTTTTTATCTAGACTGAGTAACATTCAATGTTATATGTTAGACAACAGACTGTATCTAGACTAGGTAACATCCAATGTTATATGTTAGACAACAGACTGTATCTAGACTGAGTAACATCCAATGTTATATGTTAGACAACAGACTGTATCTAGACTGAGTAACATCCAATGTTATATGTTAGACAACAGACTGTATCTAGACTGAGTAACATCCAATGTTATATGTTAGACAACAGACTGCATCTAGACTGAGTAACATCCAATGTTATATGTTAGACAACAGACTGGATCTAGACTGAGTAATATTCAATGTTATGTTGTAGCGCCACATATATAATTTTTAATATTTATATAAATATGTTTGTATACGTCATGTCAATCGACAACGCTGCATCTTGAATGATACTCCCAACATCTATCCGTTTATACCCAAAATTATTTTGTGCTGGCCTCGAGTATGCTAGGGAATTCATTATTGGAAGTGAAGTACCTTTTTGTCTTTATTCTAAAGTTGAGCGAGGAGTATCACTTTATTATATCATTCTTTCTCTGTGAAACTGCGTCTTTTGAAGTGTGACTCTTGAAACGATACTGCAGATCTTACAGTTTTCACCATTGTTTCTAAAGTGTTCAAAATCATAAGAGCAAGTAGCTAACGAATGGCTGATACTTGAGCTACAAATCACGTACCTTCTATTAATAGAAGTCCCAGCCTTCGGGTGAAGTTCTATCTCCAGTAAAACATTAATTAAATGTCTTCAAGATCTGACAGAGGGTTACGTCTTCTGTTTGCGCTGAGTAACGTTATATTATTTACTCGGGCGAAGTCTATATAGAATCATTTGAATTTCATAACTTGTCAATTTATTTTACTTGGAATATTCAGATTTTTTCTATTACATAGATTTGAAAACAAAAAGCCAGAACAAGTGCTTCTAAACTGTCCTTTTTTCGTGTTATTGTTCACTACTCTTCCATCCTGCGGTGACAGATAATTTAGGTTTTGCGTGGGAAAGTTCAATGTTCGAACAGAGGAGATCAGCATCTAAGATATGAAGGTTGCTGGGTCCTCTGATAAGATTTACGAACGAAGTCGTTGTTTCTGATAAAGCTCTTACAACTGCTGCTTGGTCATTAGTTGCGACCTCTGGTGGCAACGATCTTATTAATGCTCATATCTTATTTGTTTAAATGTCAATATAATGTCTGTCTGAAGAAAAAACACTAGAAATTAAAGTTTAATATCTGATGAAAACTGTATGACACAAATCTGGGTAGAGTTATAAGAATAATGAATGGAGTTCATACTCTTTTAGCAACAAGTCAAAAATACCTCTTGGTTGACAGACAATATATATTTGAGAATGGAAAAATGGATGAAATCATATCTTTTTTCTGTTATTCCTGGTTACTAAATCAATAAAATATATATTTAATAATATATTTTTGATTTTTATATCCTGAAATACGTGCACCTTTTTGGCTTGGTGTTCTCCTTTTGTTTGACATTTAGAAATGCCTTTTCCACTTACTGTGAAGAGACAACCAGTTAAACACATACCACACACACATTTTTTAAACTTTCCAAAGGTGTTAGACAACCCTCTCCTCCCCACACAAACACGGAATTTAGGGTTTCTAAACAAACTTTTCCAACCGATGCGAATAAGTGTCTAATTGGCTTTTCTAAATTATGCTTTCTCAGGCTAGAGAATCTATAAAAGTTGAATTATTTAATTATGACACAAACTATCGCCTAGTTATAAATATGTAAAATCATATTTCTGCAGGCTAGAGCAGTTTTATATATGTCTACAAGTTGATTATGACACAGTTTATCTTCTGCTTATTGATGTTTTTCATGTTTCTACGAGTTAGTTATGGCACATTTTACAGACTAGTTATAAAAATTTTACATATTTCTACGAGCCCGTTATGACATAGTTTGCCGGCCGGCTAGTAAGAAAAAAAGTCATGTGATATTTTTTATGTATTCCTAAACATTGGAGTAATTCAAAAATGTTAGATAAATGTAGCACGTATTAGTTAAACAAGTAAGGCCCCCAGTGGCACAGCGGTATGTCTGCTGACTTACAACACTAGAAACCGGGTTTCAATACCCGCAGTGGTCAGATCACAAATAGCCCATTGTGTAGCTTTGTGCTTAACTACAAACAAACAGTAAATAAATGAAGCAGATAATATTACAGTGCTTAAATTAAGAGACAAAGGTTATTAATGAAATAAATGGTATCATTTATTACTCCCCCCAGTGACGAACTTACAACGCTAGAAACCGGGTTACGATACCCGTGGTGGGCAGAACACAGATAGCCCATTGTGTAGCTTTGTGCTTAACTTCAAACATTTAGTACGTAAATTAGAAAATAAAAGCTTTTATTTAGATAAATGAAGAATTAGAGGCAAATAAGTGGGGAAATTAGAAGGTAGATACAATTGAGTAGGAAAATGAGGAGGTAAATAAAAGTTATTAAACTTCCGTGAGTAAGTAGGTAGACTTATAGTGAGGTAAGATGGTTTAGTAGGAGTTTATATAACTTGATTCAATGGAAGGATGTTTTCACGTGTAATAATTGCGCTTTGATAAGAGAAAGAATACCGAAAAGTCTTATCGTTACTGAACATCTTTCCCATGAAGACAAAATCTTCAAGAACAAAATAGGTTTCTAAGCGCTATATTTGACCTAGCTGAAAACAGTGTTCTTTACTGCGTGTCGAATTTCCTGTGCTAGCAGGACAAGACATTGATGTAGGGAGGTTCAAAGAATGCGTCGGATACAAATCACAGCTGGTCATTTAGTGAAGGAAAGGCCGATTTCAGAGGATGATAACAGACCAGGTGGCTGAGATCGCAGGAAGACAGAGTTTTACCTACATTACAGATGGTAGTTGGCTGGTAGTTTCTATCTAGAGTTAGACTAGATTTGTAAGGAATTATCTTTGGATTATTTTGTCTAATTCTACAACTTTCAGGCACAGCTTATATAGGATAGATCCAGGCTTGTGACAGATCAGCGACAGCACAGACTAAAACAACCTACTTCACACCATCGTTAAATAGAAAAACATGTAAAATACATCTAAAATAAGGCACACGTTAAAGAAACAGAAATAATGAAACTAAAGTAAACCCAATGTTATAGAAACTTGTAGAGAAAATCTAAAATAAGGCACACGTTAAAGAAACAGAAATAATGAAACTAAAGTAAACCCAATGTTATAGAAACTTGTAGAGAAAATCTAAAATAAGGCACACGTTAAAGAAACAGAAATAATGAAACTAAAGTAAACCCAATGTTAAAGAAATTTGTAGAGTAAATCTAAAGTGAGGACTATGTTACAGAAACAGAAATAATGAAATAAAAGAAGACCCAATGTTATAGAAATGTATAGAGTAAATCTAAAGGAAAGTACATGTATCTATATATATATATATGTATGCGTATATATATATGTAAATCTAAGTTGAGTGAAACGTTAAATCAATCATAGTGCCCTCTTCGATCCAATGGTTGGCAACCATGGTTTCCAGTTCACTCGATTTTCGTCCGATCTTTTCATTTGTACGTATTCTGTAATATTTAACCTTCAGACTCACCCTTCGTTCCCTACCTGTTTCCCTATTGCCATTTATTCTCCTTCATAAAATTACTAAAGATTTGCTATTCGATCCTCAAACGTTACAGTAACGTAAATAATACGTCTAAAGTGAGGCATACATCACAGAAACATGAGACAAAAACTTCAAACATGTGTTAAAATTATTAAGGAAGTCTAATAGAAGTATGGAACCCTTTACTTCTCGAAGCAAAAATCTTACCTGTGACAATACAGGAAGAAAGGAAGTACAAAAAAATTGAAAAACATATTTTACTTATATATCGTTATATAGACAGCGTGCAAACATTACTTGAGTTATTTACTTCTCGACGATTTGCATGTCTAATTTTGAGATAAGATTTTACCATAAATATAACCATAGAGCGTTGTAAATTAATCATTTCCCTCTTTCTTTCACTATTAAAATTAAACCCGCAATAATAATAACGATACGTTTTACACTGGATAAACATACTGTTTCTTCATAGCCGTGCTGCAATATACATATGGAATTTCTTTGTTTTATTCCCCAGGCGTAAAGAATCTTCACCCTTCACTGACAGAGTTAACTGTTTACGTATTGTTTTCCCTCACTCGTATCCCAAAATATCCCGTTTTCGTGACATACATATTTGACAGAGTAAAGCTGTTTTTTATTCTGTGATTTGTTCAAACAATAAGAAAGAGAACCCTCACCCCCCAAACAAAACAAAACAAAAAGCATGTTTATTCGTTGTAACACAGGAGTTTGCTTTATTTTCACGAACTATGGCAGAAAATGGAAATACTTATGTAGTTCTTGTGCCGATAAATTTCCAGACTTTATGATATCTACCCAGATTCTGTCTAGCACCAAATATTATTACCGCCTTTTCGTAATGGGTCGAGTTTCTTTGTACATATATGACACATATATATAAGAAAGTAATTTGAGTATATTTCATAGGTTTATTGGCTGAGGGGGTGTTAACTTTACAATAAATTGATAATTGACTTGTGGTTGAAATTTACCAAGGACGTATGTACGGTAAACAGGTCTTTTTCTTTTCTTTCTTTTTTTTTTTTTGGTATGGACTTCTCACGTTAACCTTTAGAAACAGATTATGACAAAAGTCAAAGTTTGACTTAAGATTCGAGAACTGACTGGACAGACGGTTTCACAAGGACTACACATATTCGTCTGTGTATTTATATTTCCTGATTTATTAGCATGTTTTTTAGAATTCCTCAAATGAATTATTTGGATAATTATGAGCTGAACAATTTACTCATCTTATTATAACGCATGCTACTTTATCTCTCTGTGTACTCGTCATCCCCTTCCACAGTTTTGGTGCATGCATTACCAACATCAGCCAGGACAGTAAACCTGACCAAGACAGTATCCTAATTGTCTTAGACTTTCAAATTACCTTCCGAAGCGGGGATGAGGGGTGCAGTTAAACAGCCCTTGGGCTTAATATTGATAAGAACGTATGTTCTAGGCCAATAGCAAATGGCTAATTGTCAAGTGCACGGCTTAATCTTATTATAATACACATTTAGTGTAAGATATTAAAGATGAAACTAAATAATGAAAAAACGTGTTTTTTTGTGTGTGTCACATTTTCTCTGTGCCTATTTTGTTCGTGGCTCCCTTATACTGCCCAATAACCATCAGTAGTACGGGTATATCTACTAGTGTTTTTAATTATAATTGCAACGTGTAAGTTAATGTTCAATATTCCAAATACTTTCAATTACTTAAAGTCGTTGTATTACCTTGTAAAAAATTGCGAGTAATATTTCAGTTGGCTCCATTGCTTTGAGAACAGTAAGCTATTTGTATGAAACGTTTTCACGATGGTCAACTTAGAAGGTCAAACACCAATCTTCAAAATTTTAAATCAAGTTTTCTCAACTGACTTAGGCTTTAAGCTATATAGTTTTTTTGTTTCCCATTGAATCTGGCTCATAATGGTTTAATAACAATGCGTACTATAGGCATGATAATAGAGATCAAATAATCAATCTCTGTGTCTCATTTACGAGATTACTTCCATAGCTTGAAAGCTAGCAAATCCATAACCATGTTATAATAATGAACATTAGGCGAAAGAAGTATGATCTCGGTTAAGAAAAGTAATAACAGGTTAGAGAAAGTAAAACGTCTTGTTACCTAGAGAAAGAAGTAAGATTAAAGGAAAGTAGCGTCCAGGAAGTTAAGGAAGGTAGTAGTAGTAACGATTAGAGAAAGTAAAACACCATGTTACCTGGAGAAAGAAGTAAGATTAAAGGAAAGTAGCGTCCAGGAAGTTAAGGAAGGTAGTAGTAGTAACGATTAGAGAAAGTAAAACACCATGTTACCTGGAGAAAGAAGTAAGATTAGAGGAAAGTAGCGTCCAGGAAATTAAGGAAGGTAGTAGTAACGATTAGAGAAAGTAAAACACCATGTTACCTGGAGAAAAAAGTAAGATTAAATGAAAGTAGCATCCAGGAAGTTAAGGAAAGTGGTAGTAACGATTAGAGAAACTAAAACATCATGTTATCTAGAGAAAAAAGTAACGATTAAAAGAAAATAGTAGTAACGATTAGAAGAGAAATATTTTGTTAAGAAAAGGACTCTTTGAGTATTTAGAGGAGAAAACATTATGTTAAAGGAGAGAAACATCAGGCTACCTAGAGTAATATCTACACAGGAGAAAACATTATGTTAAAGGAGAGAAACATCAGGCTACCTAGAGTAATATCTACACAGGAGAAAACATTATGTTAAAGGAGAGAAACATCAGGCTACCTAGAGTAATATCTACACAGGAGAAAACCGTATAGAGATTAGTAAATATTACAAGGAAGAAACTCGATGTTATGTAGAGTTAAGGAAATAAAGCTTGTGTTAGTTATGGATATTATAAATAATAAAGGTTAACTGATGTAAAGCGAAGCTATACAAACAATTAGCAACAGAAAGCACATGATGGAAGTGGAACAAAAAAAAGAAGTAATTGAATCACATGTTGAAAAGTTTTTGTATTCTTTTGATCCAGTTGATATGACATATACACTTTTAGGAAATAATGTAACTCTGCATTTGATGATTTTTTGATCAAGTGTGATGTGACATGAATTATCCAATTCTCAGTTAAAGTGGCTCCACTTTAGCTGTTAATTTTTTTACGGTTCTAAGTTTGAAATTTATAGCCTGAATTTTGACACTTACCAAAGCTTTTAAAAAATACTCGAAGTAAAGCTTCGATTATCTCTGCCATAGAAATATATTTACTTCTTGTGTGATGCTAAGTGTAGACATGAGTATGAAGATATTCAGGATGTTATTACGTTAGAAGCACAAATACAACATTAAGAAAAGTAAATAATCTGAAAGGTGTAACTGTAGAGTAGTTTAGAGCTAAGTAAACTTCGTGAGCCAGTTTCATACATTAGATCTAACCGAAGATGTTTGTCGTAGCTAGAGTTTGCATTCCCGAGTGAATTGAAATATGGCTCCAGGCATAGACCATGAAGGATGCGGCGACTGAAAAGAAATAAAAGCTTTTGTTTTTGCCATCCGATAAATCCTTTTTGTTTGTTTTTCTTTACAGCGGTTGTTCATAATGGATAGGAAACAAGAGATTGATATTAAAAAAAAAGAATGAAAATAACAGGGTACTGCTTTGTTATGTTTCATTTTTAACACATTTTTCATTGGATGTTAACAGAGCAAACATTAAACTTTTAACCAGTTAATTCAATTGCAATAAAAAAATCATTGTGACTAAAGTTTTTCTTTCGTATTCGGCCGCTAGATTAGAATTTAATTTCAATAGGTGTCGGAAGGAACGCATCACTGTCTCTAGAGAGGTTGGAATGAATAGAGTTAGCGTTTGTTACTTTTGCATTTCTCTTTTTCATATCATCTTATATGCCAGTTTTGTTTTGAGATTACGCCACTTTATACCGTGTTATATTTCATTTTACGTCACATATGATATGTTTGTATTTTATCCCACTTCCGCATTAAAATCTTTATTAAGCCTTGAAATTCTCAGAGTATGTCACTTTTTGCTCTTAGAGCGTTGTGCTATGAAACTTTCGTTGTTGAGTTATATGACTGTTTTATAGTACACGGAATGGATATATGGTGAATTAATAATAAAAAATTATCGCCTCTCGAAATTCTTTGAATCAGTTGTTTCCTTATTTTAATCTACCTTCGAAATTTAAATAAACATTTTGATGCAAATTTGTGAAATTTCTCTTCTTAATAATAGCATTTCTCAGCTTTATATAAAAATGTAATAATATCTCGGGTACTAAAATATTGAAGATTAGGTAATACACTGGAAAATATTTAGTTTCTAGTTTAAGCCTTCCAGATATAATAGTTTTCAATAACATGTTTTGTAAATTTGTTTGTTTGATTTAGGAATTTCGTGCTGAGCTCACGAAGACTATCTGTGTATATCTGTCCCTAATTTTGAAATGATAGACAAGAAGGAAGGCAGCTAGTCTAACAATAACCACCTCTAACTCTTAGGCTACTCTTATCTTACTGAATAACAAGATTTAATTGTCACTTTTATATCACACCTACGACCCCAAAAAGTGCGGAGCATGTTTTCATGGCAACGAGATGCGAACCATGAAATCTGAGACTCACAGTTCGGGCATACTAACCCATTAGGCCATGATTTTTAAAATATCTTTAAAATGTGTAATAATAAATATTATAAAATATATTACTAAAATCTTAAAACAACAATATTGGAGAAGTTTTATACAAAACTGTAAAAGGTATTACGGAAAAAAACATTTCTTAATATAGGTTACTTCGATTGTACTTTACCTGATTAGGAGTTCGCGATTTATAAAGGTAGCTACTGATAACTAACACATGCGTGGCTATTTAAGATCATTCATATACATAAGTACCTATTTCAACAGCATAATGATCAGGGAGGAGAAATGGTGTATAATTAGAGTATTTGAATTTGGAGCATAAATTCAATTGTTCACTGTTCCAATAGTATTGCCCCCCCCAGTGGCACAGCGGTATGTCTGCGGACTTACAACGCTAGAATCCTGGTTTCGATACCCGTGGTGGGCAGAGCAGATAGCCTATTGTGTAGCTTTGTTCTTAATTACAAACAAATAATCCAATAGTATTATTCATTGACCTACACATCTTGGTTTCATTATGCTGTTTAAACAGGTACGTGACCAAAATGTAAGTTGAAATGCTAATTTCAGAGCTACGTTTTGTTTACCATCCTCAGAAGTCCAATTGAAGTAGCCTGTTTTATTCATTTATTTATTACATTTTAATTTACTTTCTTCAGTCTCCTATTTTATGGGAAACAACTGTCTTGGCACAATTGCAGACTGCGAGTGGTAATTTTACGTGTGGATTGCTGTGGATCTGGGCTACTATATCAGTTCCTAATTTCGTCTCCCGGTGAAACAGCAGTAAGTTTACAGACTTACATCGCTAAAACCAGGGGTTCGATTCCCCGCGGTGGATACAGGAGATAGCCCTATGTATCTTTGCTCGAAAAAAACAAACCAGTTTCTAACTATTTAGAAAAAAAATATATATATACGTCTTACTAGAGTACATTCCCTCTAAAAAAATATATACATATACGTCTTACTAGGGTACATTCCCTCTAAAATATATACATATACGTCTTACTAGGGTACACTTTCCCTCTAAAATATATATATACACGTCTTACTAGGGTATACTCCCTCTAAAAAAATATATACATATACGTCTTACTAGGGTACACTTTCCCTCTAAAATATATATATACACGTCTTACTAGGGTATACTCCCTCTAAAAAATATATATATATACGTCTTACTAGGGTATACTCCCTCTAATATATATATATACATATACGTCTTACTAGGGTATACTCCCTCTAAAATATATATATGTATATATATATATACGTCTTACAAGGGCACATTCCCTCTAAAATATATATATATATATACGTCTTACAAGGGCACATTCCCTCTAAAATATATATATATATATATACGTCTTACAAGGGTACACTGTCCCTCTTACTTTGTAGTTTGTGTCGTATATTTACATTTGTTTTTCTGGAATGTTTTTAAAAGATTATATAAAGTAAGAATGTTGTAAGTATGTTTATATTTATGGATATCTATTTATACACATACAATCATATTTGTATATTAAAAGGATTTACAAATATATTTTACACCAACTGTTAGCAACCGAACACCAAAAATGTTGGACTGTACAGAACTTCATAAAAATATAGTTACAATCCTAAGCTAAATAATCCTACTTTTAAGTCTTGCAATAAAAAAGAAGAGAGTCATCTACATTTTACGATCTCCTTTCTTCCTCCTTCTTATCTGCTTCGTTTAGTACAGCTTTTAAAAGGTATTTATTGTGCAGCTGTCGTGCAATGAGAGAAAAGAAGCGTGTTACGAGAGTCAGGATCACATACATTTTGGTCAACTTTTAGTTGAAATAGAGTTGGATCCTACATCTATGAGATGGGCTCAGTTAGAAAACATCAAAGTAGATTAATCATCTTTATGAGAGATTCATTGCAGAAACTTCATTACACGATTTAGTATCTCGGAGTTACTCAAGAATGTTGGCATTTTCAACAGTTACCGTGAAAACCTATTTCGTAAAAATAAGTTTTTAAGAACCTAATTGTTGTTTTATTTATATTGTAGGATTCCATAGTTTGATTAGAACACAAAAGGACTTCGAATATCGATTAGAATGACATAAATTAAAAAGCTATCAATCAGCACAAGAAGCTCAACCTTTTATGCCCACTACATGCTATTCGTAAGTCATATCGTGTAGTGTGTTATGTTACGTAAACAAAAAAGCTACAAGTATAATGATGTAGGCGCTGCGAATAACAAGTACCAGTGTCATTGTCTGAAGAAAATGCCGTTTCCGAATGCCACCTCGTTTTAAAATTTTAATTGTTATATTTTGCAAACGTGAATACCAACTATAAGTACTAGCACTTAAAACATTTCAACGACTTAATTTGTCCCACGTTTTTGACACTTGTAAATTGATAAGAGTTTGTTTTCAAAAATACATCTTAATGTCGTCAGTGAGGCCTCGAAAATATAATCCGCTTATACATTTTACGGATTTACTGTACTGGAAAGTTCTATCCAAACCTTCAAGTAACACTTGAGTTGGAAAAGACAGTTTATCCGCTGTTTAACCACAGATTTTTCCTGTGGTCGAATAGACATAACACAGATAGTGGTCAAATTTCAGATATTTGTTGAAGACACAGTTTAACCCTCCTTCAGTCTGTAAAATAAAAAAATTGACGTATTTAAGTTATAAACAACGTGATGTTGCTTAAACTTTAAGTAAGAGCTGTTTAGTCTTATGTAACAGGAGTCTTTCATTGTATACATTTCAGAAACGATGCTACAGACATATATAGCCAGCCAGCTGTTAAATTCCGTTACATAAACTTTCAACATGAGGCTATAGTAACACGGGACCTATGTTAAAGTAATGTTACATAAACTTTCAACATGAGGCTACAGTAACACGGGACCCGTGCTAAAGTAACGTTACATAAACTTTCAACATGAGGCTACAGTAACACGGGATCCATGCTAAAGTAACGTTACATAAACTTTCAACATGACGCTACAGTAACACGGGATCCATGCTAAAGTAACGTTACATAAACTTTCAACATGAGGCTACAGTAACACGGGATCCATGCTAAAGTAACGTTACATAAGCTCTCAATATGAGACTACAGTAACATAGAGTCAACGCATAATCATTTAACGTTACATAAACTTTCAACATGAAAATGCAGTAATTAATATTAACTCCCGATCAGAACAAACTACCTACCTAGAGCGAAACTAAATGAATATATCCAATTAAACATACTTTCCTTACGTTTTAACTTATAAAGAAGACAATGCATTATTTTATCAGTTGGGCACGATATTTTCGACCGTAAACATAGAGCTAGTGGTAAAATACCGTTACACAAACCCTCAACATGACGCTATAGTAATATGGAACCGATGCTAATGTAATGTTACACAAACCCTCAATATGAGGTTACAGTAACGTATAAGCGATGCTAAGGTAACGTTACATAAACCCTCAACATGAGATTACAGTAAGATATAACGGATGCAAAAGAAACGTTATATAAAATTTTAACACAGGACTGTTATACAATAGAGCGGTCCGATGTATTTGTTATTAGAATCATACTTAGATTTAGTTTGTGTCAAATTTGTAAAAATAAAAAAAAAATGAAAAGAGAAACCTTGAAAGTGCACGACTCGACTGTTCCTGTCATTCGAATAAACGCAAGAAAACCAAATGGGAAAACATACTATGTTCTGCTTTGCTTATGTTTACTAGGCAGCTGTCAAACGTTTAGAATCTCATAAAAATCGTGTTAAGCTTACTTCTCAAAGAGAGAGTGCTATACCATTATAAGAGAGAATCGTTGACTGATCCCAGCTGTGTAGATGAATGTTTAGAGGGCCAAGGATGAAGAACAACATAGCTTCACTAACGAGTTGTTTCAACATGAAGTTGAAAAGTTTTCCTATCCCACGAGAGACATAATGGTTTTTACACATGGCAGTTTCCACGCCGTACAGGACATGCTTAGTCAGATTCTTCACATTAAAAGTTGCTACGTTCCTTAAGTATGTACCACAGGGATGTAGTAAACTCGTATGTGAGTACAGAGTTTTCGGAAATTACGTTAACACACAATTGAAATGTAGAATTCGAATGTGTTAATTAATATAATATTCGACACCCTATGTTTGACCTCAGTTTCTTCTTGAGATAAGATCCATAATAAGTATATTAATACAAGTTTTTATTGAATCAAACAAACTTTAGAGTTTGTTTCTTTGTTGTTAAGTACAAAGCTAAACAGTAGGCTATCTGTGCTCTGCCCACCGCGGGTATCGAAACACGATTTGTAGCGTTGTAAGTCCACAGACTTACTGCTAATCCACCAGGGAGACAAAGTTTAGAGAAGAGGCAGGGCTCTTTCTTTTACACTTTTTTTTTCGAAGACATCAATTAAATTTTACATCACAATCAATGTTCAGTTCACTTGAGCGGAATGAATGGCAGGATTTAAAAAAGAGCTCTCTGAAATGAGTACGATCTATTCAATTAGAGCGAATTCTGGGCCGGCTTAACGAAAAGGCAGAGTAGGCAGTTAGTTGCCCATGAGCTCACAGGGTCAAAG
This sequence comes from Limulus polyphemus, assembly GCF_000517525.1. Classification (NCBI taxonomy): domain Eukaryota; kingdom Metazoa; phylum Arthropoda; class Merostomata; order Xiphosura; family Limulidae; genus Limulus; species Limulus polyphemus. The sequence continues at coordinate 708,373 of NW_013665816.1, read as the reverse complement.
GGACCACAGTTATTATGCTTTTTTTTTAAATTGTAATTTACAATCTGTTGGTAACGGTGTCAAAGAGCTCATCATGGACATGATTTTGTATTGAGTTTTAATTTGAATTTCATGTTAGTACTATTGCCAGTATCCTTCTCCTAACCAAGGTAGAGTTTGTTGTTGTTGGTTTGTTTTTTAGTAACCTTCACAGATAGTTTTCTTAAGTTAGAATTCATAGTATTTTAATTGCATTATATATGGTAAATAGTTGTTCTGATGGGTAAGAGGACACGTGGAGAGCTGAAGTTGTTTGTGAGTCCACTGTGGTTTTAATATGGCAGTGAGCAAATTAATTAACATGCAGACCTTAAGCACAAATATTCTATTGGAAAAAATAACATCATCATCTGATTTTCTTTTTCTTTTAGATATTGAGCCCATTTGTAAGTCACTGAAAATATAATGTATGGAATGGAGTGTGCAAGTGATCAGGTCAGCAAGGGTGGGTTGCATTGAAACTCTGAGGGGTAGAGAGAAAATGTTAAGATGTACTCTTTACTAAAACCAAACACCTTAATTTTCATAATGAGCTACCTCCTGTCAAATGTTCTTACTTTTGGCTTAGTGAATAGCCGCGTGCATTGTACTTGACCTACGACCATTGACACACTGGTATTTTGTGAGAAGTTGGTGTTAGAACAGCCGAAGGCTCATATTTCAACAGCCTGAAGCTGGCTTTCGACACAACAGGATAACGTAGTCATTTAGGGCTTTTGAGAAGTTGAAGAATGGAAACATTGTGTATGTTAAAAAATTATGCACGAACCTTCGCCCCATTTTGGAGGCTATAGCTGCTGTCTTCATATATTAGATGTAATTATAGAGAGTTTAAAAATAACCTTTCTACTTGAAGCGTAATTGTAAGCAGATGTATATAAAACCACTGTCGATCTGACACCTGGCGGGAATTTATGAAACTATTGCAGAAAAAGAAAGATTGACAGAAAGGAATTTGAATTTGAGTTTTGGTTTACATTCTGTAATCTCAAGAGCCGATTTTTTAATAAAAATTCGAGACATTTTTCAAGAATTTAAAAAACAACAACAAGGAAACTGATACTTATGAGCATACTTTGTTTCTTTTAAAAGTGTTATATTTTTAATCTAAACATATCACACAAGTATTTTAGGGTAACCAAAGACGTGTAAACAATCAGTTTCAAGTGCTCTATAAATCAGATATTTCTGCCATCAGATTACACTGAACAAGTCAATCATCATTTTGAGGTTATTCCAAAGTGACAAAAAGAGATTGGTTTATTTTGTCTAAGTCTTCACCTCTCTTCTTCCTTTTAAAGTATAAACACACATAAAAACTCTTAGATTAAAAATATCAAGCTTTTTATTGAACTCCATTTATGTTACATTGATAATCAACAGTCGGTTAAGAGTCACACGCAGTAAATATATAGGTAATGAACACTTTTATGTGCATACACAGTAAACTCTATACGTAATGAACACTTTTATATCCTTACACAGTAAATATATAGAAGACAAGTTGACATACCCATCAACTGACGGGGGATGTATAAACTTAAATTAAAACAATGTAAATTTAACAGCAATCATATATTTCAAAATAATAACTTGAACTTAAACTTTATTTCAACATTTTAAAATTATAACAAAGCTTCTTCATAAGCAATATTTGCAGTTTGCTTTCCATCTACCAACAAATAATGATTTTAAGGTGATCCCACCCTTGAACACCCTACATCTCATTGACCATGAAGAAAGCATGGTTGTTTGTGAAACAGTCCAGCAACTTTCATAGTTTGACCTTGAATCCCTTTAGAATATTCAACATTGTCTAAAGCGTTAACTTTCCAAGATTGTTTGAGATTGACTCAATAGACTGGGAGTAATTAACCAACAGGCTTTACAAAATAGAAATAGGATTAAGTTCAATTTTGACCCCTGTACGACATTCCCCATAGTTCATAGTGTTTACATACAAATTTTGGTTGAGATTGACCCAATAGATTTGGAGGAGTTAGAGTGCAAACAAACACACATTTCGTCTTTACATATATAGATGAACATTTTAAAGTTATACACGGTAAATGTATAGGTGATGAAAATTTTATATCCTTGTGTAGCAAATGTATAGGTGAAGAACACTGTTATATCTTATACCATATATACATAGGTGATGACAACCTTAATAGTATACACAGTAAAGTATATATAATATCTTATATCTTACACAGTAAAATGTGAAGCCGGGTATGACCCTAGTGGTTAGTGCGTTCAACTCACAGTTTGAGACTCGCGGGTTTAGTTAGGCGGCAAAACATATTTAAATCTGGGAACGATGGGGAGCACATTATTTGCTATGTTAATCGTGACCATTGAATTTAAAACTGAAATAAAAATTTTCCATGATACTTATTCACAAGTCTCTATTCCCCATTCAAAAGGAAATTTCACTATCGGGCAGTACCCACTGTTTTGTCGCCTATGCGGGTTCGAAACCTGTCATCAAACATGCTCGCTCTTTCAGTCTTGAGAGAGTTTTGTTATGACAGTCATTCCCATTTTTCGTTGTTAAAGAGTATCCTAAGAGTTGGCGATGGATGGAGTTGACCAGTTGTCTTCCCTTTAGTATATCACTTAGCCCCCAGTAGCACAGCGGTATGTCTGCGGACTTACAACGCTAGAAACCGGGTTTCGATAACCGTGGTGGGCAGAGCACAGATAGCCTATTGTGTAGCTTTGTACATAAATCCAAACAAGCAAACAAAATATCACTATTAAATTAGGAATGGCTAACGTAAATAGCCCTTGAGTAGCTTTGCATGAAAAAACACCGTTAAAGACACTCAGGCGATGAACACTTTTATATTCTTACTCTGTTAAAGGTACTAAGACGATGAACATTTTTATATTCTTTCAGTGTTGAAGGTACTAAAGCGATGAATATAGTCGTATCCTTACACAGTAAAGTGTGTTTAGATTATAAACAATTTCATATCTTTACACAATAAAACATGTTTAGGTGATGAACAATTTTATATACTTAAACAATAAAATATGTTTAGGTGATGAACAATTTCATATCCTTACACAGTAAAGTGTGTTTAGATTATAAACAATTTCATATCTTTACACAATAAAACATGTTTAGGTGATGAACAATTTCATATACTTAAACAATAAAATATGTTTAGGTGATGAACAATTTCATATCCCTACACAGTAAAGTGTGTTTAGATTATAAACAATTTCATATCTTTACACAATAAAACATGTTTAGGTGATGAACAATTTTATATCCTTACACAGTAAAAGGAACACCGTTCTAAGTTTAATCATCTTTCATTCACAGTTCTTAATCATATTTAAATTCAAGTCTAAGCAGGAAATTTATACCGATTTTTAAACGGTATATAGATATGATATACCTCTGTAATTAAAGCCTAAAATAGTGAAATAACATGCTTTAATAGATAAAGTCTATTTGAAAATAAGTTAAAATTGCACATCATTCAGATTGCCATACTTTAACCCACGCAGAAGCTAGAGCTAGAAATAAGAGTAAAGCAAGTTACATAAAAATTGTAAGTGTGGACTCTGGAACACTGGATATTTAATGAGTACTATTTCGTGTATTTATTCAGAGTTCTTAAATCGCCTTTACGCTAAACATTCATGACTTTCATCTCAAACACTGTACAGCTACACTAAACGTTCATGAGTTTCATCTTAACATTGAACAGCTACACTAAACGGTCATGACTTTCATCTAAACACTGAATAGCTACACTAAACGGTCATGACTTTCATCTAAACACTGAATAGCTACACTAAACCTTCATGAGTTTCATCTAAGCACTGAATAGCTACACTAACCCTTCATGAGTTTCATCTAAACACTGAACAGCTACACTAAACATTCATAGCTTTCATTTCAAACACTGAACAGCTACACTAAACATTCATAGCTTTCATTTCAAACACTGAACAGCTACACTAAACATTCATAGCTTTTATTTCAAACACTGAACAACTACACTAAACATTCATAGCTTTTATTTCAAAAACTGAACAGCTACACTAAACATCCATAGCTTTCATTTCAAACACTGAACAGCTACACTAAACATTCATAGCTTTCATTTCAAAAACTGAACAGAAACATCCATAGCTTTCATTTCAAACACTGAACAACTACACTAAACATTCATAGCTTTCATTTCAAAAACTGAACAGCTACACTAAACATCCATAGCTTTCATTTCAAACACTGAACAGCTACACTAAACATTCGTAGCTTTCATTTCAAACACTGAACAGCTACACTAAACATTCATAGCTTTCATTTCAAACACTGAACAATTCGAGTCAGTTGTACGTTAGGGAAATTTTGAAATATGAATAATGTTTTATGATAGGGTTCTTGAATTAAATTACTTCATAGGATGTAATTCATTCCCTGAAACTACAGCCACTTGAATCGTACGTACGTGTATCTATTTTTCTGTTTGAATTTATTGCAGACTGCGGGTCGTTCTGCATGTTAGCTGACACGTTTATGATACGTGATATAAATATAAAGCTTATTTTACAAAAGATAATAGGAAAGAGTTTGTGCTGCTGAAAAACGGTGTAGGAAAGATTGTAGGATCCACTTGACATTCTAAGATGAGGCTCTTCAGTAATGGACTCCATACGCTTCATGATGCTTTATCTAACCAATCACTCAAGACAGCTTGAAATAACCATATATACATAACTATTGTAATATCAAGATTTGAAAGTAGTGGCATAAAGATAGCACTGTATGTTTTATAATTTTATGATGCTTTTTCTTCACCCTCTTCTCTTTTCTTTTTCTTTCATGACGGTCGTACAAGGCCCGGTTTCTGCATATAATTAGAGTCCTATGGTCATTGCGTTCGATGTTTAGCTGTTAAAGTTAACGGACAAATTTTCGAGTTTTTCTGTTGATTATTATCTGCTACTGTGTGTATTATTAGACTTGAACAGAAATGTCGTGCCTGAAACTAACTTTTGTTCACAAACAACGTAACTGTATGGTTTCTAATCCTTCCGTATTATTAACACCGATCACTGATACGATTTCATAATACCCATCACGGGAAGAGCTATGACCTTTCGTTCACAAACAACGTAACTGTATGGTTTCTAATCCTTTCGTATTATTAACACCGATCATTATTACGATTTCATAATACCCGTCACGTGAAGAGCTATGACCTTTTGTTCACAAACAACGTAACTGTATGGTTTCTAATCCTTCCGTATTATTAACACCGATCATTATTACGATTTCATAATACCCATCACGTGAAGAGCTATGACCTTTTGTTCACAAACAACGTAACTGTATGGTTTCTAATCCTTCCGTATTATTAACACCGATCACTGATACGATTTCATAATACCCATCACGTGAAGAGCTATGACCTTTTGTTCAAATGAAACATCATAATAGTTTGTTTTAATTGTCACATCACAACAAGCTTGTTTTAATAGTTTCATTATAACAGTTTATTCAACTATCACAACACAACTGGCTTTTTTAGCTGTGAAACAGAACAAGTTGTTTTAACTGTCACATCCCAACAGACTATTGTAACTGTAACACCATATTTTTTAGCTCTCACATTGCAACAGTGTTTTAGTTATTGCACTACGAAAGCTTTTTTTAATTTTTTCATCATAACAGTTTAACTGCCACATCACAACAGGCTTTTTTAACTGTAGCACCATAATAATTTGTTCTAATTATTGCATTATAATCTTTTTTAAAAGTCGCATCAGAAAAGCTCATTTTAATTGTCAAGTCTCAACAGTTTGTTTTTCTTGTCACATCATAAAAGTTTGTTTTAACTATGACACCAGAACAATTGTTTAATTCTCACGTCATATAACTTTGTTTTAACTGCCAAATCGAAACTATATTTTTTAACTGTTACATTACAATGCCCCGCATGGCCAGGTGGTTAGGATCGCGAGTTCGAATCCCCGTCACACCAAACATGCTCGCCCTTTTAGCCGTGGAGGCCTTATAATGTGACGGTGAATCCCACTATTCGTTGGTAAAAGAGTAGCCCATGAGTTGGCGGTGGGTGGTGATGACTAGCTGCCTTTCCTCTAGTCTTTCACTGCTAAATTAGGGACGGCTAGCGCAGATAGCCCTCGTGTAGCTTTGCGCGAAATTCATAACAAACAAACAAACATTTAAGGCATCCTCTTCTTCTTCCTTGTAATTTTGCACTCTCCAATTTAAATTGGAATATATGTTAATATAAAGAAAAGAATAATACAATAGCAATTTTTAGCGCTTAAAAAAGAGGTGTTAATGAAGGAAATTTTTCTGATGTATTAGCTAAAGATAATGTGACGTTTCAAATAGCTAAGTTAAATGCCTGATAACATTCTGTGAAGTTTAAAATAGTGGTTCGCAGAAACGTTTAATCATAAAAAAAAGTGGCCCGGCATGGCCAGGTGGTTAGCGCACTCGACTCGCAATCTGAGGGTCGCGAGTTCGAATCCCCGT
>NW_013665816.1:695677-701781 GCF_000517525.1 Limulus polyphemus | reverse complement strand
TTTGCGCGAAATTCAAAAATAAACAAAAAACAAACAAACACATAACAACAGTTTGTTGTAACTGTAACATTACAACTGTTTTAACTGTTACATCAGAACATTTGTCACATAACAAAATATTGTTTTAACTGTCACATCATAACAATTTGTATGTAATTGTAATATCACAGCAGTTTGTTGGAACCATCTGTTAAACTTCGCTTCAGTAATTGTGTGCTGATAAGCTAGTACTCGATCAGTCAACAAATTCTGTAACCACTATTGACCCTATGAAAAGTAGAAGACGAAATCATAGAAAAGTTTATCTGAGTCATGCGTCGTCTTTCAGCGCCTCCTGTTGTTCTGTTTATTTAGTTGAAATTTACGATCACTCAGCGCGGTGACTACCAACGTGGCGATGAAAGAGACTATTCTTTACCCGAAGTATCGCCAACGAATAGCTAGCTGTAAAGCGTGCTGCGAATAACTTAGAAAGCAAGTCAAGAGAGGAACAACTCAGAGAGCAAGTCAAGAGAGGAACAACTCAGAGAGCAAGTCAAAAGAGGACCTTGAATTCATATCATTAGTATCTGTTAGAAATAACAATATGTCGAACATTGTTTTACATCTTGCAAAGACAACTCTTTTTAATACTAAAGATTTTGTAAAACCATCTGTTCCCAATCTTGGGTTATCGTGACAAGAAAATACAGTTTCGTTCTCAGTTCCAGATGCATAAAATGAAAAAAAAAACATATTCGCTCTCTGGTTGATTCATCGGTTCAGGAAAATAAATTCGCTAAATCAAGAAGTATCAATGGCTGTTTTTCTCTTGTTTATTTTGTCTAGTTTACAGTATAAGATTACCAAAATAAAAAAATTAGATTCAAAATTTTACCTTGAAAGGATTTGTCATGCCATAAACGTTCCAGTAGGCTTAAAAGAACAGCTTTTGACTTCACTCACTGACACTTAAGTTGATTTAATATTTATGAAACCTTCAGGATATTCCATTTCTTTGTTTGACAACGTTATACACTTGAGTGTTGCATATGGATCTAGATTTGTTGTTTAAACTGGATAACAACAGTACATTGAACAGAACTGTGTCACATGACAAACGATCGACTCAAGAAACAAATGATTTTCCCACAGAAACTCCATCTTCATCTTTCACGCTCTAGTACAGTATTTTTCAGTCTTTTTTTATGATTCCTATCTAATGAGGATATTAGGACATAATTCAGACTTCTATAAACTAATCCTTCATTGTAAAGAGATTCTGTCTTAGTATCCTATTGTTTATGTACCACTTTCCAGATCTTCAGGCAGCTCATGTATATGGTACAACAATTTGTAGTAAAAACAATGTCCACAAAAGCCGTACCTGTCCGACATTCCTACTGTTTTATCTTATTTCAAGTTATCAAAATTTATTGTTTCATTTCTTTACAAGGAAAAATAATTAAACTCTATTTTCTATGTTTAAAAGTGAAGCACTGAAAACAGGACATCCGCCTCCCCCCTCGCCAATTTTACATGTCTACTATAAAAACCCGGACCTATGACCTTGCATTCTGAAAAACCTGTCCTATAATCATCTAGTGTTCTACGTTTCGCCTCTTCTGGTGCGATGGAGGGGGAAAAATAACGTTTATGATATTTTCCTTGACTTTGTAATTCAGTAGATTTGTGGTTTAGACATGCTCAGCGCTTTTTATTCCAGGCATATCTCTCTTGTTAAGCCGAACAACCTCTTTTGATTACAGAACTTCATTGGTTAATGTTTGACTCTCATATATCTCAATCTTTGGCCCCACCTCTGATTAGGATATTGTGTAATTTTTAATTCGTAGATTCTTGGCGAAAAGTGATAAAATTTAAGATGAAACAAAGTAGTTACAATAATAGGAAGAACGTTACTCTGATTTAAAATTACAATGCATAATTTTTGCCACTACAAGTAACGTTAGTATCTCAACATTTAGAAGTATGAGATATTTGAAAAGTACCGTATTATACGTATTTCAAACTAACGATTTACTATCAGCTGATAAAACAACTTTTCAAAAGGTAATGGTCCAACTGCCCTTACATAATATCCTACTTTTCTAAGCAGAAAATAAAGAGCAATTTACTTTTTAATTAAAGCAAAAAAAAAAAAGTACGAGATCAGAAGGAAAGTTTTATCTAATTTTGCCAGTCAGCTGACACACAGACAGATACAAAAAAAAGAAAAGAAAAAAGTGACCACCTCCGTTACCGGGTGGCGGAGCTTAGTCCACTGTTTTCGTCCATAACACCCACTGTCTCCATCTTGGCGTGGGCCTGCTGTGCACGTGGGATAACAACATAAGGAAACCATCTGGTTGTTTAAACATACGTCCCAAGTTGCTGAAGGCCTTTTAAAAACTTCAATTTACGTACGTATAAAATGTTTTTATTATTGCATGATTAACTTACAGAAGAAGCAGAATGATGTGCCTTTGGTCGTATTTTAACGGTTATGTTCTTATTTCCTCGTTTACGGAATTATCACTTTTAGTACAACGTAAGGCAGTGTGCAATGTGGAAAACGTATAGGACTAAAATTAGCATGCAAATTTTGAAATGTTAAAAGGAAACCTAAAAACATAAACATGAACTGTAAATTGCCTAGAGCTCAGAAAAAATAAAACTAAATATTTTAGCATCTAAGAACTCAAAGATATTTGGAAGAAATACATTTCACAATTGAACATCCGAATAGTTATCAGTTTTTGTTAAGTACAATGTTTAAAATTTAATGCTATAAATACGTTTTTTTAATTATTCTTTAATAATGTGCTGTTCTAACATTGCTAAGTAAAGTATGAGATTATCAACTGTACGGTTCATAAAACACTATTTATTATCCGGTTTCAAATGATAAAATCTGCTAACTAACAGTTTTCTTTGGACAAAGAAATTAAGTGTGTTTAAAGACCTGTTGTATCAACAGCTACGCCTACAATAAAAGTGATAATACTCCTGAAGAGAATTCAAAACCATATCGGAAATAGATTTTAACATCTTCATCATGAAATCTGTTAACCTACTACCTGCCACAAATAGATGTGAATAAACAAGTAATCCAAGTCACTGAGTGAAGTTTCAAGAACAGGCTAAAGAAACATAGACTAGTTAAACTAGTTTCAGGGAAGAACGTTCTCTGCTCTGTTCACTGGGATACGTATGTTAATGATTTATTAAAAGATTAAGCAGTGAAACAGATATGAAGGGATTGAAAAGTATAGTTTTTTGTCCTAATGTGTATTCTGAGTATTTCTAATAAACCCTCTTTCCTTAATTACAAGGAGTATTTGGAACCATTAACAGATCCACATGACTTATAAAAGTTAATAAAAATAGTCTCTTTCAGTTATCACTTGTTGTCATGCCCATCTCCCAAATAAAAGACTAACGATCCCTCTTCATTCCCTGTTATTAACAAATCCATATCATGTATAAAAGTTGATAAAATAGTATCTTTCAGTTTTCACTTATTGTCACGCTCATCTCCCAAATAGAAGACTGACGATCCCTCTTCATTCCCTGTTATTAACAAATCCATATCATGTATAAAAGTTAATAAAATAGTATCTTTCAGTTTTCACTTATTGTCACGCTCATCTCCCAAATAAAAGACTAACGATCCCTCTTCATTCCCTGTTATTAACAAAGTCATATCATGTATAAAAGTTAATAAAAATAGTCTCTTTCAGTTATCACTTGTTTTCATGCCCATCTCCCAAATAAAAGCCTAACGATCCCCCTTCATTCCCTGTTATACTGATGACATCAATTTCCGCCATATAACAGAATGATAATTGAACCCAGCTGGGTGGTCTTTTGCAAAAGTCAACAGTACCTGCTCCTGTCTTATTCTGTTGATGTGTTCACACATGTGTACCAACGAGAAAACTATAAACTTACTCCTACATAGACTGTGCATACATAGTCTGCACACATCTCCGATTACTAGTTTGTTGCGTTTACTATACGTTCAATATCTGTCAGTTGTTTTTCATGTCCAAAATGTGTTTATTTCCGCTTAATTTTGTTTGATCGAAAAAGTTTAACAAACTCAATCAACGACAGTATTTTGTTGTAGTTTTGGTCAGTTTTGTCCCAAATGTAATCATTTCTATCAAATCTAGACCAATAATCTTTATATTGTTTTAATGGGATAATTATACATTGTTTCGGTTTTCAAGACTATTCTACGAACCCATAAGTGAAAGCAAAGAATAGTGTTATAATATATCAACCACACTATATCTGCCGTATCCAGTGCCGACGACGCCAACTATAACTGTTAAAAAACTCAGTAATTCTTCGTTTCGCAAGTTTATGTGCTTAAAACTAGTTACCAGTTGCTTTAATAATTGTTATTTCATCTATACAGGAAGTAATTTGTTCTTTTGACGTGCGGATAGTTTACTTTGAATAGAAAACGTACGTAGTCAGTACATTCGTTAAGCATATCAGTGAAACATGAGAGGATGTACACAGTTCGTCATTGTAGTAGTGGAATATGTGATGATGTCCACACTACGTCTTCGTATCAGTGAAACATGAGAGTATGTACACAGTACGTCTTCGTATCAGTGAAACATGAGAGGATGTACACAGTTCGTCATTGTAGTAGTGGAATATGTGATGATGTCCACAGTACGTCTTCGTATCAGTGAAACATGAGAGGATGTACACAGTACGTCTTTGTAGTAGTGAAAGTATTAAATGATACTTTTATCACAATCCTAACAGTTTATTCAGTTAAAAAATGAAGGATTCTGATATTCTTAAGTTGAAAATTCCAATAATAAATATATTTGTTTGAGTATTCTCGTTTTCTTTATGCCTAATGTAACAAAGAGCACGTCACTTTTATTGTTAATCATATGAGCCCTGGCATTTGCAAAACGGCCATTTTGAATTCGATTCGTGTGATTATTCAGTAAACAAATGCTTATTTATTGAAAGGAAAATCGAGCATACTTTTAGAATTTGAGTCAGAGAGAGAGAGTATTACTCTAAACATGTTTGGGATGATCCTGGCGACGATGACGAGTTTCTTGTCGAAGATCACTGTGAAGAAAGTATTGATGGCGTTTGTTACGCTGTAAAAGAAGCAGAAGAAGATTCAGACAGTGCGGAATTGAATAAAAACAAAATGAGGACATTGGCGGGAATGATACTCAAAATAAGCGACAAAGGCGACTGCAAGAACCTTTGGTGTTCGACATTGGACGAAGGCAGACAACTCCAAGCGCAGGTACTTTTGACAAACAGAATTTCACCTACCGGATTATTTCAGCTTGATCTTAAATGGGGATTTTATCAATTATTTGGTAAGTGAAACAAACACTTACGCCCAGCAGCGTATCAGTAAAGATAATATGGAAAAAGATTTCGTGTTATAGAATGATATTCAATAACCAACAGAGAAATGAAAGAACCTTTTGGATTGACATTTCTTATGGGTATTATTCAGAAACCTCAAACTGTAATGCATTGGTCAACTGATCCAATGTGCATTTCTTCATTTTTCAAGCATTTGCGCTGTACAGGGGGTTACGAAGTGTGTCAGCAGTAAAAGGGTTAATAATAGAGTACATAATGGATTGAAAATAAAAAATATGAACGATTGTGCACTTATTAAAAAACAAAAGATTTCTTAGCATTAACCACCTCTAAGTTATCGCGCTTCTTAGCCCAGCCACCCAGTGGTACAACTGTAAGTCTGTGGACTTATAACGCTAGAAATCGCGTTTCTATACTTGTGGTGGGCACAACACAGATAGCCCATTGTGTAGCTTTGTGCTTAACTACAAACAAACAAACAAATCTTAATGCTTATCACTCCTAAAGTTTTCGTGTTATTTATCGCTTATTATCTGTTGACTAACCACATTTGAATATCTGAATTTCTTAGCGCTTACCAACCCCGTGTATCCACTCTTTCTTAGTGCTTACCAACCCCGTGTATCCACTCTTTCTTAGTGCTTACCAACCCCGTGTATCCACTCTTTCTTAGTGCTTACCAACCCCGTGTATCCACTCTTTCTTAGTGCTTACCAACCCCGTGTATCCACTCTTTCTTA
>NW_013665816.1:692588-694727 GCF_000517525.1 Limulus polyphemus | reverse complement strand
TCCACTCTTTCTTAGTGCTTACCAACCCCGTGTATCCACTCTTTCTTAGCGCTTACCAACCCCGTGTATCCACTCTTTCTTAGTGCTTACCAAGCCTAATATTAGTTACACGCTAACACTATATCACACTAGCCAGTATAAATAACTTAATTTTTTCAGTTGGACGTATTTCAATCTGCCCAAAAGTAAGATTGCAGAGTTGCCAACCTTGTTACTTCAAATAAATGTGGTCTACAATGGTATAATCCTACGGTAACTAATTGTAAAATTTAGATAGTTTCTGTAATTCGTCGGTCATTTATATGTTTACTTCTTCTTCATATCATCATAAAAAAAATGGAATATTTTGAAAAAATTTTTTGTTTATTATTTTAATCATAAACGAAAGCATATATTATCCACCTAACAATATTTTTCTATGGTGAAGTACTGAGAAAAAAGGGCTGTCTTACAAGAGTTATGTTTCAGGATTACCGAAATCTTCTGTATTTTTCTGACAACATTTAAAGATTATTAGACTTTACGATAAGAAAAAGATTTTGAGGTAAATCATTTATTATATTTACATCTTTCCTTACATAGCGTTTTTTTTTGTTTTGCTAAGACAGCAAAATTTAAGGAGAAATATTTTTTGGGCTTTATAAGATGGGTTTCGAAAACATGGAAATATGTAGTACATTGTAGTATTTCTTCCGTTACCTTATCTATAATGCTTGTAAAACCATATTCAATAGAAAATATTATTTTTATATTGTAAACTCCGTAAGAGAACGTTTTGTCCTTGTGGCGGGATATCCTTGCTCTTAAGTTTACTCCTCAAGTATAATAAAGACTGTTTTCTGTTGCTACGGTTGCACTTTTACTAAAAGGGTCAGTTAAAAGCTATTTAAATTAAATATATTAATGAAAAAAAAAGACTGAACATTCATGTAACTCAAAGCTCTGCCCATATGGAAAGTTTTCTTTTCCTCACGAATATTTGTCCTTATTAAATAACATAATAAACTGAACATCTGTTCCTCATGTCCAACACCCTTCCCAGGTAACCTCCATTTAAAGTTAGTATTAAGAAAAACGATGCCCTGAGGGGCCGACTATACATCACCGTATAATCGCTGCTGTCACAAATTATTCAACGTTCGGAGATAATGAAAGGTCTCGAATGAAACGTTGGTTCTGTTAAAATGCACACAACATGAACATAGACCAAGTCGACAGCCTGGAAGACTTTAGACTCGTTCCTTGTCTACAAGAATTATTCATTTTTATCTGTAGAATTATCCATTTTTATTGTACCCCATACGAATAATATTATATCGAACCTGGTGTTATGATAATTGAATGATTGAAATTTTCATTCTTTTTTGGTGTTAGGTAACTGGTAACGAGTAGCGAAAAACAATAGCGTTCACTTTTTTAGTGAAAAGTCTGACATAGTTGCTTTCATGGGCTCCTATTTAGTGCCTATTGAGTGGTAATATTTTGATTCGATTACCTGAGCTCGGCATGGCCAGGTGGATAGGGCGCTCGATTCGCAATCTGAGGGTCGCGAGTTCGAATCCCCGTCCCACCAAACATGCTCGCCCTTTCAGCCATGAGGGCGTTATAATGTGACGGTGAATCCCACTATTCGTTGGTAAAAAAGTAGCCCAAGAGTTGGCGGTGCGTGTTGACGACTAGTTGCCTTCCCTCTGATCTTACACTGCTAAATTAGGGATGGCTAGAGCAGTAGCCCTCGTGTAGCTTTGCGCGAAATTCAAAACAAACAAACAAACAAATTGATTACCTGTCTTTAGAAAACTCAAGTATACACGGACTTAAGCGTTGATAAACTTCGTGACTTAACAACTTTTTGTTACTAAGACAGTAATTTTCAAAACCATCAGAGAACAACGTAGTATAGTAAAAGCACTCGATATATAATAATTGCTGGAGTGGCTAGGTTTTGATGTGATCAGATGTCTGTACGAAAACAATGATATTTTACACAGAGAGTGTTTTTTTTTACTATTTTTTTGTGGTTTGAAAAGTATTTGGAAGGTATTGTTTTATTAATGTAACCATCTTCACAACTATGTTGGAAGGTATTGTTTTATTAATATAACCATCTTCACAACTGTGTTGGAAGGTATTGTTTTA
>NW_013665816.1:686109-691726 GCF_000517525.1 Limulus polyphemus | reverse complement strand
CAAATCATGTCAAGTTACATGTGTCTGTTCCATGTCAAGTAACTTGTGTCTGTTCCATGTCAAGTTACTTGTGTCTGTTCCATGTCAAGTAACTTGTGTCTGTTCCATGTCAAGTTACTTGTGTCCGCTCCATGTCAAGGGACATGGAACAGACATACGTAACTTGACATGAAGGGGACAGAAGTAACTTGACATGGAGCAGACACAAGTAATTTGACATGGAACAGACACACATAACTTGACATGAAGCGGACAGAAGTAACTTGACATGAAATGGACACACGTAACTTGTCATGAAGCAGACACACGTAACTTGACATGAAGCGGACAGAAGTAGTGTTGGAAGGTATTGTTTTATTAATATAACCATCTTCACAACTGTGCTATTAAAGGAGACAAACAATTATCTGAGAATCATGAAATTGGCTAAGATACAAGTTGTTTTTTTTAAGATTTAAACCTAGCATATTTGTAAGCAAGGTTTCAATTATGACTTTTTTGAGTTTGAAGCCTACTAGATTTGTAAGCAAGGTTTTAATGATTATTTTTTTAAGTTTTAAACCTACCAGATTTGTAAGTTAGGTTTCAATGATGACTTTTTAAAGTTTTTACCTAACAAATTTGTAAATAAGGTTTCAGTGACTACCTTTTTTACACTTTCTATCGATGTTGTTTCAACTGATAAATAACAAAATATCTCTTGTATTTTAAGTGTATTAATTAAATGTAAAGTGATGAGTAATATAAACTTAAGACGTGAAAAAGAAACCCAGGGAAGATGACTGGAGGCTCATTAGAATTCCAATTTTTAATGAGCTAGAAGAAACAGGTGTGTTATTTGGTTGCCATGACAGTAAATATTTTATCAATGGCTTCATCGAGTTTCTCCTTTTAAATTCAAGAACTTGCGGGGGTGGCACCCGCTTTAAATTCAAAAACTTGCGGGGGTTGCACCCGCCTACACACTTCACTGTTATCTCTGAATGTATAAACAAACGACTTGAATGGTCCGTTCTTGTCTATCGAGGACAAGGGTTACTATATACGTGTGATATGTTATAGTTCTGTTCTGGTGGTTTCCGTTGTTGATATCCTTCCATATGACTCTCCACACCAGAAGGCTTCGTTATTGAAGCCATTAACTATTCCATATTCATGTGACAAACCTAATTCATAAATAATTATGGGTTATTGCTCATTTACCTTAATAAATGCTATTAACTTGATAATGCTTCACAAGATGTGCATGCATTGTTTCGAACTTACATACAAAAACGTACATTAAAAATGGGTAAGATACTGTCATTAAATGCAGAAAATCTTTGATCAAAGAGCTCAAACTTTATACATTAGTTAGTATCACACAAACACACCGAAAACAGACATTTCAACCATAATAATCGTTCCATTAACACAAAGAAATCACAAGGTTTGAAAACGTTCATAACAATACTTCAGATACACCGTCCATCAACAAGCAGAATCTTTTAGAAGCGATCATTCAGCAATTGTGATATGCTGTCTATCGTCAAAACAATAGGTACAATATTTCAGAAACGTTAATACAACTATTGAAATATGTTGTTTAGCATCAAGACGAGGGCAATATGTTCGAAATAATCATACAGCTATCGATATATGATGTATATTAATCAGATATTCAGTGCTGTAGAAAGGCGAGAATAAAAAGGGCATATATATATATATATATCTTTAAATAGAATGATACAAATTAGCTTACTCAAAAAATTACAAGAAAAAGCTAAACTTTGCTGCCAAGCCTTAAATGTTCGTTGCTATGACAGCACCTTTTAGTAGGTATTGCAGTCATAATGGGCATAGTAAAGGTAAGAAAAGATGTCTCTCCAAATATGCCCTTGACCCTCAATTCTCATTCGTAGTCTTGGAACATAAAATACGGTTTCCTGTGATTTTAAAAATAAATCCAACTTTGTTACCTACGTTCCCTCTGGTTTCCTAACATAAGTATATAGATTCTGAAGATTATTAAGAACTGCAGAAAAATTAACATTCTCACATATAACCATAGCCATATTAAGGTTTTCTGATAACATGCTCACATGTTGATTAGCTTCTATAGCTATATTAAGGTTTTCTGATAACATGCTCACATGTTGACTAGCTTTTATAGCCATATTAAGGTTTTCTGATAACATGCTCACATGTTGACTAGTTTCTATAGCCATATTAAGGTTTTCTGATAACATACTTACATGTCATCCAGCTTCCACAACCATATTAAGGTTTTCTGATAACATGCTTACATGTGGACTAGCTTCTATAGCCATATTAAGGTTTTCTGATAACATGCTTACATGTTGACTAGCTTCTATAGCCATATTAAGGTTTTCTGATAACATGCTCACATGTTGACTAGCTTCTATAGCCATATTAAGGTTTTCTGATAACATACTTACATGTCATCCAGCTTCCACAACCATATTAAGGTTTTCTGAGTTCTTTGCATCAATTTAAACACTTTCTGTCATTTTGATCCTTGACTAGTCCATTGGCTCTTCTAAAGGGAAACTAGAGTCAAACTTATTGTATTTTTTCTCAAATTTGGAAGTTTCTATGAGTAATTAGTTTTGTACATTTGCATAATTTCTGAAAAATTCAAAAACCACAGATACACATATATAATCAGTCAAGTTTCATTAGCTAGATAGACAGTGTTTTAGAGAGATACCTTAAATTTAATATAAATCATTTATGCTTAGAGCATACGAACTAAGTTATTTTTTTAACTTTATCTCCATGACAAAGTAAAATAGCTAAGTGACAATTCCACCGAATTGTATGAAATTTTATATAGATTTTCTTTTGCAGATAGAACTATTGGTCTAAACTTTAATTAAATATGAAGAAACGATTTAGTGTGTTTATAATATCCTTTTCTTTTTATTCTCTTTTGAATTAAACTTTTTAATTTTTGACTTTCAAAGATTTTCCAGAAACGCTTGCTTTGCAAAGTTGGAATTAAAATTGTCATAAATCTTTTGAGAAACTGAAAACAGTTCAGTAAATGCATATGTGTATATACACACACATGTATGCCTGTGTATGACTATGTAAACAGTAGCCGATCTTTGTGTAACTGTGTAAATTAAAAAGTAAATTGTTTTACAGATCGATAAAACCCACATGGAAACTGTAACTCAGTTAGTATAATACGTAACGTGTGTTATGGATTCTGTCTTTGATTAAAAAGTATTTAGGACTTGTATAATACTGGGGAAGGGATTTAATCATTCTTGTTATTGCACGAATGCTTTGAAATTGGTCTTCTTATAAAAAACGTTAGTAATACTAAACCAAGATAGTACTGAATTTAGTTTTATTTTCAGCAATTCTATTTAAAGATATTAAAACCAATAATCTCCTTTTTTCATTAACTTTTAATTTAAATTTTCAGGTAATTAAAATATATTGCATACCAAAAAAAAATAGTAACGATATCTGTGTTATAGACCATACGCAGAGTTCTGGAAAGGTTTGTAGCTTGGAATCAACAATATGAAAGCTTATTTTATATCAGTCTTTAAGCAGGAAACTATTATTTCATTTGTTAATCAATTTTCTTGTGATTGTTTATATATGTAAGTATATATATATCATTATATCTTAGTTTAAAAGAGCGGTGAAGTAACGAAAATGTCTGATCATTTGAATGTAGGTTTGTTTTTTATTTCTTAAAGATTGATTCTATAGAACTTGATCTTTGTTTTGATGGATGTAAAAGAGAGAGACATTGCTTGCTATCAATAAACAGGAAACAAAAAACAGATTCTTCAAACTCAATAGGTTTGTGTGTAACCTAGGAGTTCTGGTTCTAACACACCACCTGGTGCATGAGATGTTAAATAATTGTTGTTGTTTCTTTTTATCTATTGCCTCCCAGTGGCACAGCGGCATGTCTGCGGACTTATAACGCTAGAATCTGGGTTTCGATACCAGTGGTGGGCAGAGCACAGATAGCCCATTGTGTAGCTTTGTGCTTAATTACAAACAAGTTATATTTATTAATAATTTGAACGTTTGTCTGCTATTGCATTTTATATGAAATTACTAATATCTAAGTTTACATACTCGATATTAGAGGCTCTGCGAATTTTTTTCATCTGATTTACGAATAAGTGAGTGAGGAATCAGTCTTTTTAAATGCTCAGTTGGTGCAATTCAGTGAAGAATGTTTCTGTGTTCATGATTTT
Organism: Limulus polyphemus; assembly: GCF_000517525.1. Taxonomy (NCBI): domain Eukaryota; kingdom Metazoa; phylum Arthropoda; class Merostomata; order Xiphosura; family Limulidae; genus Limulus; species Limulus polyphemus. The sequence continues at coordinate 687,494 of NW_013665816.1, read as the reverse complement.
GTATGTTTTTTGACATTTTTCAAAGTTTTAAGTGGATAAGTAAAATGGCTTGGACATTATCCGGTTATCTTATTAGTGTGTAGCCTATAAGATCGCAGTTAGATCTCGGCTGCTTCGAGATGGTTAAAACCTTTGCTAGGTATCTTGGGAAAATTTAACGATCATGACTTAAAAATTGGAATAAAATACATATTTAATCGTCAAAATTCATGTTTAGACCTGCTTCTCTTGACCGAGTGTGGACTTTTTATGCTACAAATCTTCATTATTCTGGTGATAATTTTGGCATCACTTTTCATCTCAAACTTGGTTTAAGTATCAGTGAGTTACATTAGTTTCAGAGGTTGATAGTATAAGGCTTATTTTTATAAATGTGTGAAAAAAATGGAAGGTTATGGTTCAAAAGGAACCTTGCAGCGGACATATCTTCTCCTATGAGCTCTCCAGTGGCTCAGCGGTAAGTCTGCAGACTTACAATGCTAAATACCTGGTTTCTATACCTATGTTAGGCAGAGAACTGATAGTCCTTTGTGTAGCTCTGCACTTAGCAAAAACCAAACCAAACCAAATTTTTCCATGAAAAGTTGTGATAAGCATTTGATGTTCCTACTTTTAACCCAAAATTTACAGTATTTTCAAACATTTCTACAAATTCACTCGCTTTATATATTGCTTCAATAACAGATATTTCAAATGTAAGATTTGCACGGTTACCTTAACTACTAAGCAGTATAAAGTCCTAAAAAACAAGATGAATGAAAACAAACAAACAAACTTGAAGTTATATTATAGATACAGATACCTTAAGGCAAGCTGTGGGGATTTATTTTCTGACTCGAAAGTTCAGTTTATTAGTTTCGTTCTCTTTTGAAATATGTAGATAAAATCAGACAATTAACCAGTTAAATTCAGTCAAACGCTACGTATCGTAAACAAGTATGATCATGTTAATGCTTTTGTTGTTGGCTTTCTTGCATGACATGAAGCGAACAGAAGTAACTTGACATGGAACAGACACATGTAACTTGACATGAATTGGATACAAGTAACTTGACATGGACCGGACACAAGTAACTTGACATGAATTGGACACAAGTTACTTGACATGGAACAGACACAAGTAACTTGACATGAAGCGGACACGTGACTTGACATGAAGCGGACACAAGAACTTGACATGGAACAGGCACACGTAACTTGACATGGAACAGACACAAGTTACTTGACATGGAACAGACACAAGTAACTTGACATGGAACAGACACACGTAATTTGACATGAAGCGGACAGAAGTAACTTGACATGGAACAGACACAAGTAACTTGACATGGAACAGACACATGGAACTTCAGTTGTGAAGATGGTTATATTAATAAAACAATACC
>NW_013665816.1:674058-685329 GCF_000517525.1 Limulus polyphemus | reverse complement strand
CATGGAACAGACACATGTAACTTGACATGAATTGGATACAAGTAACTTGACATGGAACAGACACAAGTAACTTGACATGAATTGGACACAAGTTACTTGACATGGAACAGACACATGTAACTTGACATGAATTGGATACAAGTAACTTGACATGGAGCGGACACAAGTAACTTGACATGGAACAGACAGAAGTAACTTGACATGGAACAGACACAAGTAACTTGACATGGAACAGACACAAGTAACTTGATATGAATTGGATGCAAATAACTTGACATGAATTGGACACAAGTTACTTGACATGAATTGGACACAAGTAACTTGACATGAATTGGATACAAGTAACTTGACATGAATTGGATACAAGTAACTTGACATGAATTGGACACAAGTTACTTGATATGGAACAGACACATGTAACTTGACATGAATTGGATACAAGAAACTTGACATGGAGCGGACACAAGTAACTTGACATGAATTGGACACAAGTTACTTGACATGGAACAGACACAAGTAACTTGACATGAATTGGATACAAGTAACTTGACATGAATTGGACACAAGTTACTTGATATGGAACAGACACATGTAACTTGACATGAACTGGATACAAGAAACTTGACATGGAGCGGACACATGTAACTTGACATGAATTGGATACAAGTAACTTGATATGGAACAGACACAAGTAACTTGACATGAATTGGACACAAGTTACTTGACATGGAACAGACACAAGTTACTTGACATGGAGCGGACACAAGTAACTCTCCCTTAATCATTATATTTTTGGTGTAAAGTATCCATAAGCTATTATAAATTTCAAGCGATAACTTCTCTTTTCCTCAACACCCTCCAACTTCTCTTACCCCCCAACACCATATGTACAAGTAATAACAAAAACAATCCAAAAATTAAGTATGATGTAGGGATGGCAATGCCAAAAAGTACAGAAACAAGGTAGAGATGAATACACAAAACCATACAAAATTCCCTACATAAGTAACCAGTAAGTACTGAATCAATCTTACAGTTCCCAGATGGGGGCAGCGGTAAATCTTCTGATTTAGAGTGCTAAAATCAGGAGTTCGATTACCTTCGGTTGACACAGCAGATAGCCCATTTGGCTTTGCTATAAGAAAACACATCACATATCACGTCAATCTTACAAGCTTATGGTTATTAACCACTGTAAAACTGTATAGCACTATTCATTTTAAATGCTGTTATTCAAACTTGAATTCGTGTAACTGAGAGGGATTCAACACTTAGCTGTAGATAAAAGTTATTATTGGAAAGATTTGGCTACTTATGTAGTGATTTTTATATAGACTTCATTCCTAACTTGATATTGTACTTATTGGCATTGCCATCCCTACAGCATACTTAATTTTTGCAAATTTTTTATTACTTGTTTCTCCTCTTTTTAAAAAGATTTCACTGAAGTAGGTTGACAAGTTTTTTGTTTTGTTTTTATAAATCAATGGTGATATGTAATGTTAATATCATATCAGTTTTGTCAGTTTCTTCATTGCATTTGTAGAATGACTTCAGATATGATATTCTACCATACAATTGGCTACAATAGAATGTTAATCATCACTGGTCATAATCTTCACTTCTTGGGACTTAATGCTCAGGAACCTAGAGTAAGAAAAGAACATGTGAAAAATGTATAGCTGTATCATCCGTATATCCATGTTTGTATTCTTTTTGGCACTGCTGTCCCTATATAATTTTACATTTACAAAATCGTTTTTATTACTTGTTTTGTGATGTTTTTTCCCCCTGACTGAAAGTTAGTGTATTCTATGAATGTGTATAATAAAATTTAATGTGTATTGATTTTTCTACTCCTTCACTTTATACATAATATAGGGGTTAGCTCCCTAAAGACACCGGCTGTATAGTGTACAAAGCATTGAGCATTCTACATGTTACAGTCATCTAATTTCATTAATTTTTGGTTGGTAATTCCTGTTCCTCACTGTACTTACGTTTTTTAAAGAAAAACCTAATTTTAAAGAAAGCTAACTTCAAGGGGTAATGATAACATCGGTTACACTAGAATTAAGGTTGTTTTTATTTTTAATTTATACTAAACACTATCGTGCTTAGTGATATCCTATTCCCAAGTGCTCTTAAAACATTTTTCAGGCGTACTAAAGCCATTACGAAAACTTCACACATTTTTGGCTAACGTGGGTGAAGAGAAAGAAAGATGAACACCTTGGATCTTTATCTTGTTCCAAGTTCTCCACTTTAACAACAGTTTCAATGATATTGGGAGTTTCACAAGCTGTGAAACACTCGATAATGGCAATTGGGGGCTCAAATAAGGCTATAACTCAACTTTAGCAGATATTTGTAAGCATGGGGGTGTGTGTGTGCAAAACATGTATTTAGGAGATTAGCTTTTAAAGTGTAAGCCAACAGACACAAGTTTAAAGTTTTAATAAAAATTACTAAAAATATTCAGTTTAACTACATCATAATACGTGCAACTTTTTGTCAGATGTAATGGGGAGCAAATGCCTCCTCTTGCCTCTTCCTGAGGGCGCCCATATTTGGAAATATCATAGAATAATAGATTGAATGCGGCAGCCATTTTTTTCTTGGCCCACCCCATAGTAATAGCATTCACGTAAAACGCATGTGCTGCACAAGAATGTAGTGTAAGATTATTGTTTTGAGCTTGTTCATTATTCTGTATTTTTATAAATGCTTTTACTTTATATTTGACAAAATAAGAAATACTCTTCAGTATTTCACCTACTAATTATATCCAACGAAACTTCAATCACAATGCAAATCGTCTGGAAGTTTTAGATTTCATATGGATTTAGTCGGTAAAACAGAAATGTACATTTACATGTTCGCTATACTGTTACTGTGTGTCAGCGCTTACTTGGAATTTTGAAGATCATTAATAATTGATTTTTTTTTATCGGGTAGATTGATAGAATACATCAAAATTCACGTGTTCACTACAAACACATTAACTTTTTTATCAGTATACAACACTTACCGCATCGTTAGAGTAATGTGATGTTGTTCACGCTCCAAACTCCACTATAATCACACATCTGTAGAGTGTTTCCATGGATACAATTTCTGCATAATTTCGTTTACAAACAAAACACTTTATAATCTTAGAATACGGAGTATATAGACCCTTATAGAGAATTTCAGAAATTCTGTATCAAGGATGTATAAAATCAATAAACATCTTATCAATTTTTGAGCAACATTTAAACGAGCACAAAACTGATTTTACTTTACAACTAGATGTGTTTACGCATATTTTATAGGAGAGTAAAATGTACTTGTGTTTGGTTGCTTAATTTGAGTGGTATCTTACTGTAGACAACACAAAAGCAATTGAATGGTACTTACCTGGAGATTGCACAAAATCAGTTGTGGCTTAATGTGAGTGATATCTTATTTGATATAACACAATACAAGTTCTGGTTCAATGTGAGTGTTATCTTACTGGATATAACATAATAAAAATTGTGGTTCAATGTGAGTGGTATCTTAATGGATATAACACAATAACAGTTGTGGTTCAATGTGAGTGGTATCTTATTGGATGTAACAAAATAACAGTTGTGGTTCAATGTGAGTGGTATCTTATTGGATGTAACACAATAACAGTTGTGGTTCAATGTGAGTGGTATCTTACTGGATATAACACAATAACAGTTGTGGTTCAATGTGAGTGGTATTTTACTGGATATAATACAATAATAATTGTGGTTCAATATGAGTGGTATCTTACTGGAAATGAAACAAAAGCTGTTTGCCCAATGTTTTAAAAAGCATTTATTCATTGGTTTATCAAAAGTTACATTAAAAATAATTGTAATTAGATGCCATAATATAGGAGTAACGTGTTCTTTAATTGAATTTGATACTTATAATCATGGTTAAAGAAATAAACTCTTTTTTATGGCTTAAATAAAGCTACAGAAGCGTAAGAGTAACTTGATACGTAAGAATGTTTATGTTTACAATCCTCTAAGAACTGTTTTTTCGAACGTGTGCCTTATGACTTTTCTTAACTTTTCTATTACTTCAGGGTCTTTCTTGGGATACCACTTATATGCAAACTATTTTATAAGTAAATTGACTAGCTTCAAATAATGTTTTCAAAAATTATATAGTGGTAGAGTATGTTTAACGAATGTGAAAAATAAAGAGAGCTTTCGCCCGTGAAAACCTCTGTAAGAGGGCAATGTTAATGTTGCCCAGTCAGGTTGCTTGTTGTTTTGACCATTGTATTTTTTTTTTTTTGCTCCTTCTGCTTACTAGCTTTAGAAGCACTTGGATAAGATAAGTGTGAAGTTTATCATCTGAGTAAATGTCAGTATTTTAGTGTGTTTGGTCTACCGGAAAATACACAAAATACAAAGTCTTAGGCAATGGGGTGAAAACATCTTTAAGACACTAACCCTATGTACTCTGTTCGGAGCGATCCATCAAGCACAGTGAACAGATGAACACGGAGAGAGCTTCTTCAGATCAATGCAGACAAAAGGGCTTGAGATATATGGATAGCCAACATCTTCGGTAAGCTTTTCTCATCTGTGTCTTACTTCATCACCAACGTCTAGAAAGACGTTGCGATAGTGAATGGGAACAATTTTGAAAAACGGAAAAAGTTCTTTATATTTCAATGTGTTTTTTCTTCTTCTTTTCGTTCCTAACAGTAGAGACGTTTTATGTTCTCGAAGTGTCAAGCTCATTGCATCTAAGATCCTGTCAAAGAAGAATTCATTAAGGAGATGAACTTCATAAAGACAAGACAAACGAAGTGAATAAAAAGATGATTGGGAGGTTATCGATTGTTCGGTTGGTTTTAATAACGGAACTAAATGCATGGATGATAACTTAAATGGTCTAAGAACACCTAATAGTTAACTAGGTATCAATGTGGTTATCAGCAAGCAAACACCTATTTCAGTAGCAAAATAATTAATATGGGTGTTGATTAAATCAGTAATAAAAGATTTGGTACGGGGATTGTTTTAATCTATGATAAAAGGATTAACGCTGACATTGTTAAAATCATTAATGACAAGATTAATACAAACATTGTTTAAATCAGAGTAACAAGACTAACATGAGCAATGTTTAAATCAGTGGTGAAAGGATTAATACAAACATTGTTTAAATCAGAGTAACAAGACTAACATGAGCAATGTTTAAATCAGTGGTGAAAGGATTAATACAAACATTGTTTAAATCAGAGTAACAAGACTAACATGAGCAATGTTTAAATCAGTGGTGAAAGGATTAAGCTGTAAATAATTTGTGTTTGCGTTTAAACACACATAACGCATATTCCTTTAGTCTGTTGACTTACACTGTAAAAGCGTCTTTGCCCCGCTTGAAAATATTTCTGTGGACGCCCATGTTAGTGACAAGATTAACATGAGCAATTTTTAAATCAGTGGTGAAATGATTGATATGTATATTGTTTAAATCAGTAGTAAAATTATTAGCATGGACATTTTTCCAACAAGTAGTAAAAAGTACTAATATGTTACTATTTTAATCAATAGCAAAAGGATTAACACGGGAATTACTTAAATCAGTAGTGACTAGATTAACACGGGCAATGTTTAAATCAGTGGTGAAAAGAATAATACCTACATTGTTTAAATCAGTTTTAAAAGTATTGACATCAACATTGTTCAAACTAGCAGAAACATGTTAATATGTCATTATTTTAAAGTCAATATTAAAAGGATTATCATAGACATGACTTGTTTATTGTTAAGCGCAAAGCTACACAATGGGCTATATGTGCTGAGCCTATTACGGGTATTGAAACCCGATTTTTAGCATTATAAGTCCAAAGACTAACCGCTGAGCCACTGAAGGTCATGGTTTAACAAACAACAGTTTTTAACATTGAAAATACAATTTGAAGACAACTTTGGAAAAGTTTTTTCTGGTATATGTTAATTGATCGGGTTCAATTATGTCAGATAAAAAAAAAGTGTATGTGGTACCAGAATCTGGGATCGAAGAACTTCAACTATCGTAGCGCCCGTGTTTACTATATTTTAAGAATTGTTAAGATGAGAGATTTAATGGAAAGAATTGAATAACAATAATAAACTACTTTTGTCAATTAACGTAGAACAATAGTAATTAAAACACTGCGAAACTATAGTCAAGTAGTCATTATTGGCCGTAGCTAGAAAAAAAAGTATATCTGTTGAAGTTTGTTGTGTTTTTTAAAGGAGTGTGAGTTTGTGTGTCAATTCTTTTATTGATGGGTTTATTAACAAATAATGATAAAATTCCACACATATGAATTTAGTTAAAAGGGGGTGGGGCTCTAATCTATTTTTAAAAGATGTCTAACGTAACTAATTTTGTAAACTCTAGCATGTTGGCTAAAAAACATAACGCTGCTGAAACAGTCGTGCCGACCAGATTTACTGAGAGGTTTACCATGGGAACACGAGTCAGGAAGGCTAGAGGAAAAATACTTTTCTTACTACTTTCTAAGCATGTAGTGATGGATGAAGACAGATGAACATGTTGTAAACACACTAACCTCCATATCATTGGATATAATAAATAGTATATGCTTTTGACCGTTAGGGCTTTCAAAAAGAGATATCTGTGTACCGTACATATTTAGAGGAAATTATAGTGTATGGGATTGACTATTAGCAGCTTGCACAATGTTATACCTATACATCCTGCTTATTCCACGCATTTTAATAGTTTAAGACTTTGACCATTAATCTTGCATAATGTGCTATCTAAGTATCATAATTTTATGAAGAAAAACTTAATATATTTTATCTCAAGCATCCCTACGCATCAGAAATCTTTGCATATTATGTAATACAGTGAAGACACCACCTGACAATAAAATCAACAACCTAAGTTGATGTTATGCTTAATAACACTTTTAGTGATTTTCCAGACTTTCAATATGAGATGACGTGTTATATATTTCACATAATTAGCTAAATTATGAGAAACAATGCCTCGTTTGTGATATAGTAGTGAGAAATGACGATAATGTTGACACAATAAGGTTTATAGAAAATAATGTTTTTGTTATTCAATAGTCAATACATGGATTGGAAAGTGAAAATGGAAGCACCAAAAAGTAAGGAAACAAGGTAGGAATGGGCGGGATAATATTACAACACTTGTTGGATTTTGACACGGTGCAACCTGAAAGTGGGTGTGGCCATCGTTCCTACTTTGTGGGCTTTTTGTAACTTGGTAATTGTTCAAACTAAATGAAAGCTAAATTTCTTTGTTGTAAACTTTGTTTCAGAATCCAAGTACATATACATGTATGTAATTAAAATTACATGACCCTAACGATATGAATGACGTCATAATGGAGTGTTTGATGTCAGAAGTGAGACAGGAAGCTCCAATAGTCATACTTTGTTTATGGGAGACATTATAACTATCTGACTGGTAAGGGGTGGGCCAAAAGAATAGCATCAAAACCGCTAGTTTTTGAAAGTTTTAAATTTGTTGAGTAGTTAGAAAAGTTTAGCTACTGATAAAACTCAATTTAAGTCTAACACGAAGTATGAATGGGTGGAAATTTTAATTTAATATTTTTTACACTTATCTCATCGCTTTTTTAATATTTTTTTGATATTAAGTCTCGAAAGGGACTGGGCTCTAGGCCTATCCTTCTCAAAGCTTTTCTTAGAGATATCTCTCAACATTTCCCAGCTTTTAGTGATAACTTTGCAGTAGTTCTTTTTTTTTATCTAGCCAGGGTGGCAGCCTTTACTTCGGCTGGATTAATGGCTAAGCCAAATTTCGCATATTTAACATTGCTGTTTCTAACTTTATCTCTATTCTTGCAGTAATGGTCTCTTCGCTGAGACAAAGGCTTTTCTAGGTTATCAACATAAGATTTTCTCCTTTTCTCTCGCTTTGTTTCCTTGAAAGGCATATTTTAAAAATCTCATTGTTTCAAGTACAATCTTAAATGTCAATAGGTCATACTTAGTTTGAAAACAATGCTAAGATAAATTCGCCAGTTTTTCTGAATAATGATCAGATTAATTCAAGTAAAATAAATATATAAATAATAAAAGTAAACAATTGCTGTTAAAATATATAAATAAATAATATAGTGTTTAAAAATCCTAATTCTAATTTGGATGTACAGTGGTATAAATGAAAGTTACACTTCACCAACTTAATCCAGTTCACAGCGAAACAGTTGTTGTTCAAGAGGCAATTTGTTATTGTAAGTATCATTTCAGTCACTATTATGTCTGTTGTTCAATTCATCTAGTAACATCATAAAGTGTGATGATTATCGTTCAGTTCATCTGATAAAATCATAAAGTGTGTTGATTATAGATCAATTCATGTCGGCACTAGATATAGCAGATATAGTGTGCTTGATATATTATTTTACAATGATCTTTACTTTCATTCAGAAGTTCTTATGATAAAACTTCCATCACTAGATTCATCTCACACTAGCCCTCGTACAAACCTTTTCCAGTAAGTAAATATTTACATAAGAAGAACTAAGTTTCAAAATAAACGAGTACAAATGCAATGTTATATTGATGTAACATAACATTAACTTCCGAAAACAAGGGACCATTTGGTCCTTCAAGACTATCCTTGCACACTCAATTTTGGGGAAAAAAGTTTAAACCCACCTTTTACTTTTCAGGAATTTATCGAATCCTTTCTTAAAATATTGCAACTAGTGCCAACGAAAACTCATTCCATAAGTTAACTAACCTGTTTGAGAAATAAAACTTTTAACGGGAACTTAGCCTTTTTTTTTATCTTAAACTTCTGTCTTCACGATACAGCACAAAGAAATAAAGAAGTGGTTAGGGAACTCGACTAGCAATCTGCGGGTTGCGGGTTCGAATCCCCGTCCCACTAAACATGCTTGTCCTTTCAGCCGTGGGGGCGTTATAATGTGACGGTCAATCCCACTATTCGTTGGTAAAAGAGTGACCCAAGAGTTGGCGGTGGTGATGACTAGCTGCCTTCCCTCTAGTCTTACACTGCAGATAGCCCTAGTGTAGCTTTGCGCAAAGGTTCAAAGCAAACAAAGAAATAAAGAGCATTTATCTTGCCAATCTCTCGGATGATCTTGTAAATTGAGTAAACTCACCTCTTACTTTTTTTTTTCTGATGATAAGATATTTCAATATATCCATATAACATAACCCCTCCATCCTCCGAATCATACTGGTAACACTCCTCTGAACCTTTTCTAGTAAGTTAGTATTAATATAATAAGATATTCGAGATGAAAAGTCACACAGAGACCGCTGTAGTACAGTTACATCGAAATAAAAAAAAGCTTAGACACAAACAAATGAAAATTTATAAATAGATGTTTTAATATATTTGGTGGTTTGAGTTGTCTATTATTCACTAAAGTGGTGAGTAAAAGACAACTCAAAACACCACATATGTAATATACTCTCCACCACTATATGAAACATAATCTTGATTTACCCTTGTCCAGGGTTACTGATGAAGGGTGGCATTCTCCGAAATGGATGTAACTAAGTGATAAGGGGTAAATTCAATAATCGGTTAGGCTTAATATTTATTTTCAGATTTTTTTATGTTGAAACGTTTCGGATCGGGACACCCTTCTTCTGATGATTTCAAACTTTGAATAGAACAAAAGGTTATACTTTTATGCTATGACAACAAGAGTAAGCGGTAGATTGCTTGTTGGTCCCTGAAGAGCCTTTACTCTTTTTATCAGAAAACTCAAGCATACAAGCTCTTGTAGTAGACAGGTCGGGAGAGCAACCCATTAGCGGGCATGAACTGGCAGAGGCTAGATTGCTGAGAGGGTCTGGAGGTCAGATTTTGTTTACAACCCAAATTACCGTGTGTATAGGAGTGCAGGAACAAGAGCAGACCTCCTGGTACGTCGTGGTGAAGTGCTAAGAAAACCAAGTTCATGATATGTTCCTCGGAAGAAGTAAAGAAAAACAAAACCCAGCTGAGAACTTGAGTGAGGTGAAAAGAGTAAAGAAAATAAAAGTAAATATGTTAAATTCGACAAGCAGAATATGCAATAAGCACAAACGCAGGATTAATAACATACAGATAGACAAATTAAAATGTATAAAAGGCTTAATGGAAGTTCTGTTTGTTGTGCCAAGCATCAAATTCACCTTGAGTGAAAAGAAAAGAAATCTTAAAATACAATCATTAAACAGTTGGTCCACTGTATAGTACCAAATGATAAATTAGACACAATTCTATAATATTATTTATACACCTAAATTAATTTTAGGTTACTAATACGGGACTTAAAACCTCTATAAATAGTAAATGCAATCAAACAAAAATGTTTATGCTTTGTTCAGTAAATGATTCAAATTATTATCGACTCAAAACGAACAAAACGTGATAGGGCAGAAGATAGATTCGAGATAAGTAGAAATTTTCATATTAGCATTTTCTTACCTTGCAGGAATTGGAGCTGTGAATTCTCGCTCTTCTAACCAACTAGATATCTTAGAACAGAGATGACTTAAGTTTAATATCGTGTCGACAATGCATAAAGCAAAAGTGATTCGAATCAATAAGGATTCCAGCATTTAAAGTAAAAAAAATTAAGATTATTTAAAACAATGTACAAGCCTAATCTAGTTTAAAATAATAAAACTAAGCTCATTCAAAACAATGCACGAACATAATATATTCTAAAACAGTAAAGACACACTTAAAACAATGTATAAACTTAAGACTATTTAAATAATTTATAGACCTAAGATTGTATAAAACAATGATCTAAGACTATTTAAAACAAAACCTGAAGCTAAGGCCACTGAAACAATATGCAAAGCTAAGGCAGCTGGAAAAAATAAATAGGAGACAATTTCAAACAATATACAAACCTAAAACAGATTGAACATATAGAGTTAAGGCCACATAAAATAATGTATAGCCCTAAGGCAGTTGAAAGTAACAAATACGATACAATTTAAAACAGTATAATACCTAAGATACTCTAAAACAATATAGCTACGATCACTTATAACAATGAATAAACCTGAAACAGTGCAAACTTAAAATCTAAGAAACCATTTAAAGCAATGTATAGACTTAAGACAGTTTAAAACAATAAAGTTAAAAACCATTTAAAGCAATGTATAGACTTAAGACAGTTTAAAACAATAAAGTTAAAAACCATTTAAAGCAATGTATAGACTTAAGACAGTTTAAAACAATAAAGTTAAAAACCATTTAAAACAA
>NW_013665816.1:658016-673058 GCF_000517525.1 Limulus polyphemus | reverse complement strand
AACCGACTTTAAAGCAATGTATAGACTTAAGACAGTTTAAAACAATAAAGTTAAAAACCATTTAAAGCAATGTATAGACTTAAGACAGTTTAAAACAATAAAGTTAAAAACCATTTAAAGCAATGTATAGACTTAAGACAGTTTAAAACAATAAAGTTAAAAACCATTTAAAGCAATGTATAGACTTAAGACAGTTTAAAACAATAAAGTTAAAAACCATTTAAAACAATGTATAGACTTAAGACAGTTTAAAACAATAAAGTTAAACCATTTAAACAAGTTAAATTAAAGGAAAACTTGTAACATGAAAACTAAAGTGACATGTCATATCCGTAAACAAAACATTTAAAACAATGTATAAACTTGAAACAGTTTGAACTTTACAGTTATTCAGTTTCTAACTAAAGAATAGCCAGTGGTATTTTTTTTTCGAACGTCATAAAATACTTTACGTTTCGGTTTGTAAATACCTTGAATCTGCTCATTTATCAAGCATTTCATTTTGAAGCTACATAAAATAGATTCATTTATATAGCGTTTTGCTTTGAATACCTTCAATCACAATATACCCATCTACCAAGCGTTTCATTTTAAAGCTACATTAAACCTAATTATTCACAGAGCGTTTCGCTTTAAATAAATTCAGTCCATCCATTGCTTTAATGTTTCTTTTTAAAACTACGCTGAAGTAATTGTTTTTGCAGCTTTTCGATTTGCAGTAAACCTTTAGCCCAACACTGTTCTTTATTCCGTCTATGAAGACATACTATAATATTACATTCAAATACAAATTGATATAAAACACAAATTTGGAGAGATAAAACACTTTAAAATATTAGCAACCAAAGTATATATATATTCGGAAGATTCTAAATTTCTGAACGATTTATTGGTTAGTTCTTGTTGTTAATACTTTCCGCTATACTATATGGCCGTTCGTTAGATCTACTCAGAATATCTTCAACTCGAAAGCTTTTCGCTGTTAATCACGTTCGTGTAGACTTCAAAGCCAGAGTCCAGAATATCTGAGTTAGATGTGTATATCATGTGAAACAGAGTGCATACTATTTTACATTAATCTTGAAAAGGCTATGCGATATCGACCCTTGGTAATAATCACCACACTTGATGATGCTACTACATGAATTTAACTTTAATCATCACACTTCATGATATTATTAAATGGATTTAACAATAATTACCATACTTGATGATGCTACTAGATGGACTGAACGAAAATCACCACACTTGATGATGTTATTAGGTGAACTGAACGATAATCACCACACTTGATGATGTTATTAGGTGAACTGAACGATAATCATCACACTTTATGATGTTACTAAATGGATTGAACGATAATCATCACACTTTATGATGTCACTAGTTGAATTGAACGATATTTATCACATGTTATAATGTTACTAGTTGAATTGAACGATAATCATCACATGTTATAATGTTACTAGTTGAAATGAACGATAATCATCACACTTTATGATGTCACTAGTTGAATTGAACGATAATCATCACACTTTATGATGTCACTAGTTGAATTGAACGATAATCATCATGATTATCGTTCATTTCAACTAGTAACATTATAACATGTCACACTTTATGATGTCACTAGTTGAAATGAACGATAATCATCACACTTTATGATGTCACTAGTTGAATTGAACGATATTTATCACATGTTATAATGTCACTAGATTAATTGAACGATAATCATCACACTTTATAATGTTACTAGATTAATTGAAAGATAATCATCACACTTTATAATGTCACTAGTTGAATTGAAAGATAATCATCACACTTTATGATATTACTACTTAACGGTAAGCTTGAAGGCTTATAACGCTAAATGTCAGGGATTTATACCTGTAGAATGCACAGCGTATAAGGCCCATTGCGTAGCTTTAACCTAAAGCATAAGAAACAACGACTGTCCATACAGTGAGCTTCAAAGAAGATTTCTTAAGTAGCAAGTATTCTCCATATGATCACTTTCAAAAACGCTTTATTGAGAGCAACGACAATCCATACGGCCATCATCAACGCAACTATATTAAGCATCAACGACTCACGATAAGGTAAGTCTCGACATAGCTCTATTAAGCGTGAACACTCATCCATATCATTAGTTTTGCAGTAATTACGTACTGAGATACAAATAGCTAAAATATAAAATATTTCATTTTTCCTTTGACGTGTCTTTATCATTATTATTATTCTACTTTAGTACTTACATATATATAAATGCATAATGAATTTTAAAGTAAAATATCGCAATTTTCGGTAAACTTAAAATAAGCTAGTGTAAAAAAAAGAAACTGTAAACAGTCCAAGTGCAGTTAACATCCACGGAAAATAATGAAAGGTTTCAGGTAAAGAAGTATCGATCTGTCATGTACACCTGTTGCTTCCACACAAATCATGTGGTAACCACGTGTTATAACACAGAAACAGGGATAAATTTCTGAACGTATTTCTAAATATTTATTAACGTAAGAAAGTGAATACAAAGGTGAGTAGGAGGAGAATAAATTTGTTCAATATGTTTCAATAAAGAAAAATGGAGATGGTAAAGTCATTTTCCTTCAGTCCTTTCTATTAGTTGTATAAAGTTGCATATATAGATGACGCTATAAA
Source organism: Limulus polyphemus (assembly GCF_000517525.1). Lineage (NCBI taxonomy): Eukaryota > Metazoa > Arthropoda > Merostomata > Xiphosura > Limulidae > Limulus > Limulus polyphemus. The sequence goes on along the minus strand of NW_013665816.1, from coordinate 670,400 downwards.
TATAATTAGAATCATATGAAAATAGTTATATTTGTACTTGAAACTATTGGTAGTTGCCTCTCATTTCGATATCCTCATATCATTAATGTCTTAGTTTTAGATTTGATACTTCCTTTAGTATTCTAATTTTCTTTCAGAAACATTGCTTTAAAATGACTAACGACCTATTTTCAACATAACATTTATGTTTTGTTATTATTAACAACGTAATTTTACTGTAAATTTTAACCAGAGACCCAACGTTTATTATAATTTCAACCCTAGGCTGCACCTGTATGTACTGTAAAACTTAACCTACTGTTTTCTAGTCAGCACCTGTATCCACTCTCGACATCCACTGAGAGTTTAATAGGCCACAACTCACTCTACACTTACACTGATAGCTTTCTAGGCCGTACCTGTACCCCCTCTCTACACCTACACCCACACGTTTCTATAGGCTGCACTTGTAAACCTGGATATAATGTTTAATAGGTAAAACTTGCATCCACTCTAAGCCTACGCCCACAGCTTCCCTGGCTACACTAGTATCCACCTCTACATTGCCATCTACAGCTTTATAGCTTGCTCATTAAATCTACTGCAAATCTGAACATACAATTTTAAAATCAAAACCTCTTTTCAACTCTCCACCTACAGTTCTGTAGCTACGTTAAACGTGCACTTATAGCTTCCTTGGTCTCCAATGTATCCACTGTAATCCAGAATGTGGTACATAAATATATATATATACACATTTATTTAAATACTTAACAGGCACTTTTAATCTAGAATCACAGTAGTGAGTCCAGACAATTTAGAAAAAAAAAGACACCCCTCTGCCAGATTTCAAGTATTGTAATAACTGTTCTAAATGTTATAGTGCCACTACCCTTATGTTTCTAAACAGGTCTAAACACGGTAACATCACATATAAAAATAATAATATCTGTTTTAGATTTAAAGAAATAATCAGTCAAAAAAAGTGGTAATATTTTTAATGGTGAGAAAACAACATTTACAGTAAACAGAGGAGTGTATACTACATGGACACCTCACCTTGTACTAATTCATCTGAGCTACGAAATGCAACTCGGATCAACACGCTGTGATGTAGTGAAGTTATTCAAATATGGTTCTGAATTTTTTTCTTCTTCAACACCATGTAAAGTTGTTAAGATTAGTAACAATATTGTCGAAAAGACGGCAGCACTATCTATTCAACTAGGTCCTAATTTGTTCATACTTCCTTTTTCAAAGCAAAGTTACACACTTTAAAAATCTTTGTAATTTGAATTATTATGAAGCAAAATCAGTTTAATTATTTCTCGCCTTTCAAATAGCCTGGTCAAATACATCCATAATTTGCTAAAAAATAAATTATTTGTAAAACAATAATAGATGCATAATAATTGAAATATAACTTTGTATTGTGGACCCTCCCCTCTACATCCCCAGTGGCTCAGCGGTAACACTGCAGGATTTCGCCACTAAAAGTTGGGTTTTGATACCTGTGGTGGACACAGAAAATATAGCTCATTGTATAGCTTTGTGTTTAACAACAACCAAACTGTATTGTGGAAACTTTTAAATAGGAAGTAGTGATATTAAAGAAATGTACTTTACATGTAAAAACAGCTAAGTTAGAATAATGGGAAAGTTAACATTTAAAAAAGGCAAGTTATATCAAATGTGAGCTCTTTAAACACGAAGTCTTTAGCATTTCCTTTCTCTAGAAATTCCGGACGAATTGATCTAATACTGGCGTTTGTCACATATCAAATTAGATGAATTTTCTTTCTCTAAAAGTTCGGAACGAACTGATCTAATCCTGGTGTTTCTCATTGTATTAAAAAAATCCGTTTTCTAAAAATTTAGGACGAGTCGATTTAATTAATATACTGGTGTTTGTTACTGTGTCAAGTTACGCTAATTTCCTTTGTCTTTGCGTACATATAATGAGTTGATAAATATTGGAATCTATTATTATATGTCAGGTTTCACATTTCACCTACCGTTTAAATCTGTAGCTAACAAGTTGATCAAATATTATTGTTTGTTGCTCTATCGGTCAAGTTTGATTTCTCTAGCATTTCCTTTCTTTAAGATTATAGGACGAACTCATCCATTTTTGGAGTTTGTCGCTAGGTGAGGCTTTAGCTTTTAGTTTCTCTGGATCTCTAACCATCATAAACTGATCATGATTCTTGTGTGTCGATAGGTTCAGGTACGCGTAACCGTAACTGTATTTTCGACTCTAATTAACGATTTAACTAAATTTTGTTTCTCGATAGGCCAAGATCACCTTTACCATTGCTTTTTCTGTATTACTATTTTTGGTTTGTTCAAACTACACAACTTTAATATATATTTCCATTACTACTCCAACTAACGATACTTAATCAAATACTGTTGCTTGTCGCTAGGTCCAGTTGCATACCATTTGTCTTTATTGTCTTTTCGACTGTAGCAGAACGAGTTGATCAAATATTATTGCTTAGTCGATGGGTCAGTCTAAATGTGTTTAATGTCTTTATATGACTCTAGCCAAGCGAATTAACGCAGAGCTAATTAAGCCTATTACAAGCCATCGTAGGCTAACATGTAATTTGATTTTTCTAACTAGCTATGTATGGTTGTTGAAAACTGAAATTATGTAGAATTTTTTTAGATATGTTGATGCACGAATAAAATCACTTTTTCTACATACTTCAATGCATAAGGAGTGATAGAATATTTACTTTAAGAAGTGCAATATTTTACTACGAACATAATTGACATAGAAACTCTGTATGTTACACAAGGCTAGAATAAATGAGTTCGTATAAAAACATAATGATTAATGTAGTTTATGTGGCTTATATTCTATGAATAATATTTTTCACAAACCTACGTAATTTTAAATATTAATATTTCTTTTCGACATGCCCCCAGTGGCTTAGCGATAAACCTGAAGGCTTATGATGCTAAAAACCGGGTTTCAATACCCGTTGTGGGCACAGCACAGATATCCCACTGCGTAGCTTCGTGGGTTTGACTTTCGGCATAATTACGTCAGAACAAGTGCACATAAGATTATTTAAAAACTTATCTTCAAAAATCTAACGCTAATAAACAGTTGTAGAAAATATTATTTCACGCTAATGAGAAAGCGCAGAGAAGAGCATTTCACTTGTATACCAAGATGTAAAGCTGATGATGTATATTTGTTATGCTTTAACTGGCTGCGCTTTCACTTGACTTCATTGTAAAGACAATATCGAGTTACTTATGCGTGCTTCTGTACCGACTAATGGAACATCTCACGTTGCAAGTTCGAATGAATGACTAGGTTGGGAAACTTTGATAAAATCTCACTTTCTGCACTACACTCAAGACTTACAAGTAGAGTAAAATAAAGATAAGATAAGCCGAAAGCCTTGCGTTGTCTATCTGTGGAATCTTGCGGCTATGTTGTCGCCACTCGGTCGTGTGCACGCTCCGTGATGACCAATGTCCAGCTTACTTAGTGACCCCTTCCATTAAGACAAAAAAAAAAAGCCGACATAGAGTCTGGACAGACGTCACTTGAGTGATGGAATTCGTGGAATTGTTTTAACTGAAATTCTTCAGTTTGTCATCTTACTTATGGCCCTGCACTTACTGATGTCCAGGAGGTTATGACAGTATTCACTGATGGATAGCGAGTCATCATAATATGATTTCCTAAAATCACATACCAAGTATAAACTACGTGATTTATGAGCACAGAGACTGCTCTACCTTAGCTTTGAATCGTTTAAAACCAACATAAATGTATACATAGACTGAGTCAAACTTTGAAATGAGTATTCTTAGAATGATTTAAATAAATCCAATTTGATTTTGGTATAAAAGCGAAGCTGATTATTCCAGTGAACAACAGAATGTTGATATTATGCTTCAAGTAGCTTCACTTCTGATGGAAAATAAACGTATTCGTTTTATGATGATATATTGCGCAGATAAAAAGGCTTTGAAACGTGCTCTGCTCTCACGGGTATTACTGGTAAATAAGCAAATAACTTCGTTACACTAAAAGCATCAATATTGTGAAATTATTTTACTTGATCAACATATAAAATACGAAAAGGCTAATTTAAACAACAATTCTTTGATCAGCAACGCTTTAAGAATATAAGATTTCCAAATTATATTATCAGATGTCATTTTTTACGAAGAATAACTTAGGTGTTTCTGCATTTCAAACGTTACGTCACGGAGCAACTGGTGTAAATATTGCTTACGTAGTCAACAACATCTGATACTTATTATTATTATTACTAGCTGGAGTACCCGTACCCTGGACGGAAGTTACGTAAATTCATGATTAATGAAAGGTTATTTTAGGACATGAAAAGTTGCTTTCCTTATATGTAATTGTAAAAAACGCAAAAACGCCCATAAAAACTACAAAACACAAAATGTGAAACCGTAACTTTGCATGTATCTCCGCATGGACCCAAAAAACTTTCATAGCAAATTTGGTGAATATCCACCAACAGGGGGTGAAGTAGGGGTAAAAAACGCCCATAAAAACTGCTAAACGCAAAATTGAAAATTTGTATATATCTCCCCATGGACCCAATAAACCTTTAAACAAAATTTGGGGAAGATCCATCCACGGGAGGTGAGATAGTAATAAAAAATGCGAAACACAACTGTATGTACTCCCGCATGGACCTAATGAACCTCAATATCAGTTTTGGTAAAGATCCATCCACACCCTGCGAAGTAGTTACATGGACATACAACAGACAGTACTATTATATTTATATAGATTATGTTAACATAAAAGAAAAGGTAGCAGTGTGAGCCATTGTCATGGCAACAATTGTGTTAACTATTTTTGAGTTTTGAATCTGAAATAGACAAATAAGAGGAATGTAGAAAGAGAAACATCCGCAGTTAACATGATTTTTATCACAAATTTTAGGTTGAATAATCTGTAATTACGTAACAGTAAACAGTAAAGTTTACATCACTTCTGCAATACACTTCGAATCCCGTAATTCCTTCTTAAGAACCCCGATTTCTTTTTTTTTCTATTTTCTCTGCATTTGAAACTCGATATGTGAATTAGTATCTCATTTTTTAGGTTAATAGCATGATTCTTTTGAGTTTACAAATCAGTAAAGATTGCAGTTATACTTCAGCTCCGATTAGTTTTGAAAAATCGAATCTCAGCATGAAATTCTTACACCTACACGACGTTTTGACAGTTGGAATTCAACTTGGAAATAGAAGAAAAAAACAAAAAACTGACACTAATGTTGACACCAAAAGTCCAATAGAAACAGTAATTTTTGATAGTCTAAGCTCGTAAGAGAAAAATTACAGGCCAAACAGTAGGCCTCTGTCATATTTTTTTTTTTAATGCAAAAGCTGAAGTATAAAAGAAGACGAAGCGAATCTGCCGTTCTCAGCTGAGGAATTCCTGGAGTGGAAAATAACAATTATATCTTCTACATTCCGCTTGAGTAAAGGGCATCAGAGCTGCTTCGTAAAGGGGACGTCTCACATTTTAGTAGACGCTTCCCAAACGAAAGAGGAGGTCACTGAAAGATTGTACAATAAACTTGATGCGACATCAGAACGTTTTGATAAGATTGATTACTACTATTAAATCATGTTAATATGTTTGGGTACTAGTCTAATGAAAATGGCTGATGATAATCCCCCATTGGATCATGTTATATTAATCCAATATGCCCAACTTATACTGAAAATTGAAAAGTGGGTATTCTATTATAAATCTAAATGTATATATTTGTGTTTTTCTTTCTCTTTCTAAAAGTTATTGTTGAGAAAACAGGTAAATAATAGATGGCCCCTTTTACACACAGAGACTAGAATATTTTTTTCGGAACATCTACTGCTCATAGGCCACGTCTTTTGACGTAAATCAGTAACACAGCAACATTTTTTAAACATGCCCTACCACATATGGTTGACGACTGTCGTTGTGCCTAATTAATACACACAAGCTTACCCTAAAACGTGATATGGGAATTTTCCGGAATCGTTCCAGTATTTTTCTGGTGCTTGACGCCTGTTTCTAATTATCTGAAAATTAAAGTGGAATTCGTTTTGAAAACTTATGCTTGTTGTAACCTCACCCTCCCATCCCCTGGTACACACTGTGTTACAAGTTTTATCTATCACTTAGCAACACAAACGTGTATGTATGATGGTACTACAGAGTTTATTATTTAAATCTAATGCAAATATAAACTGTGACAATTAGCTTGGACGTTTTTTCTCATTATGAAATTCCTTATTCAGATTATATTTCACTATTCATTTCTGCACCGTAATTTTCAATTATTTTATGTGTTAAATATTTAGATGTTTAAAGGTGTTGTGTTTTATCTCTTTGACTTTTTTAGTGCTGAACTATATATTTGAGGTTCTGTGGCTTGCGCGCCTTTATCTCACAAAAAAATGAATTCAAAAATTCACGCTCAGCACTATGGGACCATGAGTGCGTTATAAGAGTCACAATCAATTCCTACTATTCGATTAGAGTACTCCACGAGTTGGCGGTGGGTGATGTCGGCTGGCTGCCTCACCTATAGTCCATCACTTCCAAATTAGGGACGGCTAGTGCAGGTAGTCCTTCAGTAGATTTGCGCGAAATTTCGTAATAATCTTTTTATTATTTAGACATTTTCGCTACTAATTTGAAATTTGTTCGGTGGATTTTCTAAGAAAATCACAGTATAGATGTCAAAAAAGAAAGAATTGTAATGTAAAATCTAGATATTAACAAGCAGCGTATCGGAGTGGGGATATGAGAGTCTCTGGTTCGAGACATGGTTATTCCAAGCAAGCTTCACATTTTCAACAAATAGTGCACTATAAGAGTGACAGTCAATCCCGCTATTCGTTTAAGAGACGATTGCTGCTTACTGGTTGCCTTAATCCTTCTGATCCGTAGTTCAAAATTATTGACGGATATATCTGAACCCAGTGGGTTTGTCACTTGACCGTCTAACCCTTTGTATGTTTAAGATAAGATGTCCTTCAGGTAAACAAATAAAGAAAACCAAGTGAAATTTAGACCCACGTTCTCGCCAAAATATCTTAGATTTAAATTTTCTGTAAATTCAATATTATCGTGAATGAGTGTGTAACCTTAAAACAGTACTATTTTCCCGCTAAATCTTCTGGAACATAAGAATAGCAATTAAATTGCTGCATTCATTATACTTTTTGTAGAATTGTGTTGATTTCAAGGTTTGTTAGCATAAACAGAACTTTCAACTGTGATGCGTTACGTTTTTATGTACCTGATAACATGATTTGTTTTTATTCTACCTATTATAAGAGTTGTCTGCCTTAACGGGGTATTTGTTTAAAATAAAGCTACACAATAGGCTATCTACGCCGTGCCAACCGCAAAGATCGAACTCTAAATCTTAGCATTATACGACATTAAAAAGTGCTGTACTTCTCAAAGTACTGAACACGATGAGTCATATTAATTGTATTTAGAGTTAAAATTAAAAATATATTTCTTGTAACTCTCAAATTAGAAATACCACATTTGTATTTAAGAAGTCTATTTATACATTTGTTCAAATGGCCTTTTAATAGTACTTACAAATATTTGAAAGACGTATTATTTATAAATGTATTTGAAATAATATCTTTATTCTGAGGTTTAATTTTAACTTGAGATGAACTTGATTCAGTGTGTTCAGAACATTGAGAGTTTCGGTATTGATTTTTCAGTCGCTCACTCATTCAAAAGTAAACCATCTTGTCCACTAAGTTATAGTATGAAAAAAGCTTGTTAGTTTCCTATTCTCCTCTAAATCTATTTCTTTATTTTTGTAACTCTATACACAACTTTTTCTGCATTTTCTGATTGTGGTTGCCATAACTACACGATATTTTGAATGCTCGACGAGTTGTTTAAACTTGCTGTTTTAAAGAAATATGGATTTCCAATGAGATAAAGTTTCGAAATATCGTTCTTATAGACATAACAAGAGTCAAAAAAATTCAGAATTTGAATTGGTGCAGTGTTGTTCTACAAACGGTTGAGTATTGCGTTATATTAAAACGATTTTTAATATGCAAATCACGTGACAACCACAACAGATATATGTCGCGGTAGAATGACATTTATCAGAACTATATTTTAACATTCTTTGATATTTCGTATTTTGTGTGATGTCACTGAAAATTGGTCACTTTTAGAAATGGTAGGTAATATCTTTTTCCGACACAAAATATTCATACACTCTGATCATAAAGATGTGATCAGATTGGGGATTTAAAATTTCCAAGAGAGGGACATCCCTTGCACCTAATGGCATTGGGAACTAAAGGAATATGAATCAAAATGGGGGTCTCAGGACCATCCAGAAAAAGACCTACAACAAGTCATAATCCAGCCATGTAGCAGGTGAAATTCCATGAACCCATAAGTCAGAGGCAAAATCCATCCACATGTCCTGGGTAACAATGCATAATATAATCAAGAAGGATATCTGTCTGAAAAAGCGACACAAGTCACGTGAACACAAATTACTCTTATGACATATCCGTTCAACCATCGCATACCTCAAGCAGGTGAGAATGAAACAGATATTCATGCTATTCTATGCGAAGACAAATTGCTCAAGCCTATGGATTTCAGTGCATTAACCCTCTTGAAATGGGTGCTGAGAAACCATCGTACACATACAATAGATTCTCATGGAAAGGCTGTGCTTATAACCTGAATTTTTTACGATGGAGCTTTTTCCAATGGAAATTACTCTGCAGGGCTATTGTCAATTGCACGGCTATTAGATAGTGCAAGACCAGACGTGGTGCCATGGACTGTAACGACGTGGCGAGGCACCAAAATCGTTTTAATGTAACGTACTCAACCTCTGTATACCGCCTCATTAGAAATTTCTTCTATTACTTTTTTTCTATTCACACACAGAGGAACATCTGCAAGTACAGATCCATTTCCGCTTTTCTATATGTTATTTTTTATATTATTTTATAAAAAATATCAAACCCACACAAGTGTAAAATGCATCAAAGGTGTCTTCGCCAGGACAGTAACTAAATATAGCATCTTTGTATAGGTTGTTTGTACCAAAGACATGAGACCTTACTCTCAGCGTAGTCAGTAATCCACCACTAAATTCAAAACCTGAAAACCAGTTGTTTGCGAGCTTGTTTCTGATTTCTGGCGTATCCTCATTTATCTGCTGGATTCTAGAAAAATTATTTTGTTTTCATCTTTTCATAGGTTTGTTTTTGTTTTGTTTTTAATTTTCGCGCAAAGCTACACGAGGGCTATCTGCGCTAGCCGTTCCTAATTTATCTGTGTAAGACTAGAGGGAAAGTAGCTAGTCATCACCACCCACCGCCAACTCTTGGGCTACTCTTTTACCAACGAAAAGTACCGTCACATTATAACGCCCCCACTGCTGAAAGGACGAGCATGTTTGGTGGGATGGGGATTCTAACCCGCGACCCGCAGATTGTGAGTTGAGCTTCCTAACTACCTGGCCATGCCGGGCCTTTTCATGTCGAAAATAATAATAATTTGAAAGTATTTTCATAGGTAACATGAACTTGCTGTAGATATTTTTTAACATTAGAATATTTATTATTGAGCATGAAATTGAATAGTAAGCTTTATATGTTTCATGTTTTATATTTCTGTGAACAAACTTGCATTTCAAAACAACATACAAACATATGTTTTTCATAAATTCAAGTCCACAGAAAATAATACATCCTCACAAGTAAGTTCGACCTGTTTTAATTGAGTTTCAAATGCCTGATTTTGGCTTCTTGAACCTTAACTTGACAAAATGATGCGTAATTCACAAAAAAATTAACTGCCACAACTCAAAAGTCCGGCCAAATGATGTCCTCACAAACCAAGTCGACTGGCTTAACTATAGAGTCCGGTTCAATTAAGACCTTATAAACCAAGTCGACTGGCATGTCTCGAGAGTCAGACCAAATTATGATCTCACAAAACAAGTTGACTGGCATATCTCGAGAGTCCTGTCAAATTATATTCCGATAAACGAAGTTGGCTGACATATTTCGAGATATGGTTTGGTTTGTTTGGAATTAAGCACAAAGCATCAAGGAATGTATAAATTCAAAAACTTTTATGAGCAGGATGTTCGATCTGTATCTTAATGTTATCGAATTCATTTCCATAAACTTATAGCAACAGCTCTTTCATCAGTTTCGTGCAGTTTGTTTGTTTGTAGTTAAGCACAAAGCTACACATTGGGCTATCTGTGCTCTGTCCACCACTTAATGAATCTACGTTAAGAACTGTTAGAACTTACACACATTTTTAAGGATGAAACTTGAGGGCGTTTCTGGCTTGCAGATAACTTACGGATACCCGTATAATAGTTACATATTTCATTATTTAGGGTTAACCTAAATCTATTAAATTAGTCGTAACATGTGACGTGATAATAAGGATTACTGCCGAAAGCTCCTCCCTTATTACAGAGATTGGCCCCCTACTGTACATTATATTACTATTCTTTTCTACTTGAATAATCTACACTTATTGAATTTTAATCCCATCTGGAATATTTTAAAAGAAAACTATGAAAGCCTCACCACCAGCCTCTCCTACGCTAACCAAACTACTAATAATCGCAAATATTGGTCTGATTAAGACTTGAATTACTGGACAAAACCTGTCCTTCTAATCTCCTTTATCCCAACCTTACAATGCTTGCACATACTGGTCTGATTAAGAATTGCATTATTGGACAAAACCTGTCCTTCCAATCTCTTTTAACCCAACCTCACAATACTGAAAAATATTGGTCTTATTAAGACTTGAATTACTGGACAAAACCTGTCCTTCCAATCTCTTTCATCCCAACCTCACAATGCTTCCACATACTGGTCTGATTAAGACTTGCACTTGTTCAGGCAGGTGGATTAAACTTGTCTTTCCAGCACCAAACAAATACAGGTTCTCAGTAACAACAGTGCCATAACCGCTATACAACTGGAAGTTAATTCCATGTTAATATTAATTAACTACATCTCCAAGCCAAAGAGTTATATAACAAGTCATGCTAGACTACCGATGTTTGTTTGTTTTTATTTTTCACAGTACTAGTTGTTTCAAATACGACTACTCACCAGATTAAATATTTTAATTCCCAAAGTTTACTGTATCACCTTTATGAAGAGATTAATAGTACTACAGTTGTAATTAATATAGTTAATAGCTTGACCAAACTGATACATCGATATTTTGGGAATAGAATTATTTTTGTTGTTTAGCCCTATTTTTAACAAGCTAAAGACATTTTATTTTCCAGCGTACCTTACACTCACTGAAAAAAAATCAGTAAACTTTTATTGCAGACTTTCTAGTCATTTCATTTGAGGTTTTAAGCCAAGTTGTAAGACAATCGCATATGAAATCTGTGTTTTGTAGGCCACATTTTCTACACAGAAGGTTTTTTTCTTCCACGAGATTTATTACGTTATATTAAAACGCTTCGCCACGTCTGTATAATACATGTCACTACATCGGGTCATGCTCAATCTTACGCCCTTGCAGCTTTACAGTAGCCTTGCAGCGTAGTTTCCATTACAAAGGTTCGTCGTAAGGCTGTCATGCCCAAAGCACACTTCTTTTCCTTTCTTGCTTTCCATAATCCATCTAGTACGAAGACGACAGTTTTTCAGTGTTCGTTTCAACAGCCTAATCACAAAGAAATCCATAGACGCTGCGTTCGGCATTTTTACAGGTATGTCTTTTATGAAATAGCATGAATACCTGTTTCATTCTTCAGCTACGTGAAGTATACGATAACAAGAGGTATGACTAGAAGCTTTGTCTTGATGAACCCATACTCTTCCAGATGCAGATCATTTTTTATTATGCTGCGTACCGTTGCCTGGGTCACGCAAATGGCTTTTGCTACAGACTTTTCCCTTCTTCCTTTTGAGTAATTCTAGTTCCTCAAGTTGATCTACATTCCTTTATTTTTTCCATTGCCGTTTATGTGCAAGGGATATTCCCGTCTTGGAAATTCCAAATATCTGATTTGACCTCAAATTTCTGAGTGTATTAAAATTTGGCGTAGTAATGGGCTGTTAAATACCCTTCCCAAAAGCGATTAATTACACAGGCCTGCGAAGGTTTTATTGTCTTGAAATTTTTACATGTTTTACAGTAATTTCTGTATGTTGAATCCGAAAATGATATCCATTTTTCTCTATCACATACAAATTTTTCATAAAACGTCATAACGCAATACATAAAAGAAAACAAAGACCACAACATGTATTTTTGAGACTCAAAAAATCAGGATGAATGAGGATGTATATTCATTCGACATCAATGTTTGTCCCTTTTCTTCAGTTTGT
>NW_013665816.1:645085-657839 GCF_000517525.1 Limulus polyphemus | reverse complement strand
AACAAACATAATAATAAAAAATGTTTATTGTGGTAAACGAAATAATGATTTGATCTAAGTAAGATTTGTGTTTTTTCTTCCCGATTTGTAGATAATTTTACCTGATAGAAAAAATTAATATTATTTTCGAAATCTGTGTAGCTGAATTATGGAAAATCCGTTATTAAAACCAAAACAACTTGTATGAAGTTTCAATTCACAGGACTGTGTTATCGTTGGCATTAAACTACCTACAAAATACCAAACAATGTGAAAATGTAGTTCTGGTATATCCGTTCCACCACTACTTCATAACTCCTGTGATTTTCACGTGACTCATTTGTATGTTCAAAATCGTTTTGACATAACGTACCCAACCCGTTGTTTCTCAGAACTCAATAAATCTGGAATATTGTTCTTTAATAAACGTCTTCACTCGTCTTTTCATTTGGCTTGTTTGTTTGTTTTGAATTTCGCGCAAAGCTACACGAGGGCTATCTGCGCTAGCCGTTCCTAATTTAGTAGTGTAAGACTAAAGGGAAGGCAGTTACTCATCACCACCCACCGCCAACCCTTGGGCTACTCTTTTACCAACGAATAGTAGGATTGACCGTCACATTATAACGCCCCCACGGCTGAAAGGGCGAGCATGTTTGATGTGACGAGGATTCGAACCCGCGACCCGCAGATTACGAGTCGAGCGCCCTAACCACCCTGGCCATGCCGGGCCTATACGTTACGCTTAAAGCTAATGGGTTTCCCTTTTGTAACGTTTTCTAATATCTATTGTTTCATTAGGTGTACATTGTAGATGTTTTTGTAGTTCTAGAATATCTTCAGTTTGACACCTCCTTTCTTTAGGGTCGTTGACAAAATATTTTAAAATTAGTTGATTCTTGTCGCAGTTTATTGAAATAGTTTACATGATTGTTGGCCTATTTTTTTCTGTGAAAATAACCATTTGATACATTATTAAGCAAGTTTGATATAACAAAGACCTTGAAGCCATGGAAAAATACGACTTCGAATCGTTATTTACTAAAGGCTTCATACTTTATAGAAATGCTATAGGTATTATTTTTGTAAGGTGTTATAATTTTCAGATTATTCAGATTATTACAATATAACAGACTTCCTAGAGAGATATAGACAAACCAGTTACCTTAAAGACTTAACTCAAAAATCGGAATGTAAGACTAAGGCATCGATCAAACCGGTTTTCTTCCTGTCCTTTACTTGTACATATATAAACTTGGAAGTGATTTTTCTACGTCATAATGATTGAGCACCGCTTTTCAAGGAGATACGGTCAAAGAATATCTTCGTCCCAGTACAGAGGCACGAAACTCTACGTTTGTCATCTAATGAAGAAAATGGCTTCAACAGAAAGAGAATTTCTGCCAACGTTTAGATAATTAGAGCTCAGCTCTAACAGGATTGGAGCTAATCACCAGAAAGAATGACGGCGCTGTATGAACAAGACGCTCCATCGTTGTTGATGTACACAAGGTGAAACTTTTTACGTGCTTGATTAAGCCTAACAGAATCTTAGGACCAGTACACACTACATCCTTCTGTCAACCATGTTGTTCAGAACGTTGAAAATTAAGATTCCTTTCATGTCGCAAATTTTATTTTTTTGCGATTTTAAAGCAAGTTAAACTGTGGAATTTATTACGTAAATCAGGGCTTCAAGTTACAAAATATTTACATGACCAGAAAACAAGATAATTATGAAATAACACTGTTACATTTCGCTAAACTAACCACAGAACCGTGCGAGTGTTATTGTTTTGAGAAAACTATTAACGGACCCGCCAAGGTAAGAACTTTGAGAAAAAGAGTGAGTTAATAATAAAAGAAAAATTAGAATGTACCAAATCATTAAGTACAGTCGGCTGTGTATTATGCTAGAAGTTATCTGAAGAAGTGAAAACTGAGATCAGGTGAGATTCAGAGTGAAATACCTAATTTCCAAAGACATTATAAAAGTTAAATATACAAGAATGTGAAATGTTTAATTAATGATTAGTTTAATAAAACAGTTGTGCAATTGTGTAATTGTTTCTATGACTTAGGTTTCGACCGTCATTATTGTTTTCATTATAAATTCATTCTACAATGCCAAATTAGTAGTCATTTTATTTAATACTGAAACAGCTACAGAAATGTATGCTAACCGTAAATTAGCACCAAAAATACAAAAAACAGTCTCCCAACATGAATAATTTGCTGTTGTAAATATTAAGTGCTACTGAAACTCGCCCCCCCCCAGTGGCACAGCGGTATGTCTGCGGACTTACAACGCTAGAATCCGGATTTCGATACCCTTGGCGGGAAGAGCACAGATAGCCCATTGTGTAGCTTTGTGCTTAATTACAAACAAACAAACAAATAAAGCACTGTAAAAGATTAAACATCCAGAGCAGAAAAAATAGTCTAATAACTGACCCCCCCCCCTATTTCGTTTCAGTGCAAATACAGATTTTAAAAGTTACAATTACCATTACACTGTTATGTAGAGTGTCCCTTCTCCATTTTCCTTCGTTAGGGAAGCTAAAGTAGCCAATAGGTTTGTTTTTGTTCTTTGTTTCCAACAAAAAGTGAGGGGTCACTGTTTTATTACGTACCATTTTATTTCTTGAGAAGGGTATATTCAATGAAACCATTTATTTGTATAATTCTCTGACTTTATATATTTGTATTGATTTTCTGTCTGGGCGAGATTTATAGTTTATCTCAAAACATTACAAACAAGAAACAAACAGTCTCAATTTCAACTTTAAATTAAGTAGAATTGCGTTGTCTTAACATCGGATATGGTGACGGGAGCGACCTCTCACGGGACATAAATACCATAATAGATCACTCTCATCCGTCAGATAAAACATGAAGTTTAGAATCTGGAGGAAGGTTGGTTATCTTAACAAGTTTTCTGTTTCTTGACAGAAAAGCTATACCTCTAAAGTGCTATTTTAAGGCAATTTGGCAATTTACTCCGTTAAACAAGAATCTTGTGACAGTTTCTTTCACTCCTTTTACTTTTTGTTAGTCGCTAAGGATACGGTATGTCAGTCACATCTTATCCAGACTTTCTTGAGAAACCAGCATTATTTGTACTTCTTTTTTTTTCAAACAAAATATACAGTTAGATAGTTTTATGTAGTTTCTGTGTGTATCAAAGTGTCACATAAGACCTCGATAATACCATTAAACATGTCAGCTCAAATTTCAAATCAATAAGCATATAGGATTAGGATGCTTAAAGACTGTTACTTTACTACTAAAGAAGATGTGTGTAACTTGTGCTTTACTATAGCCGTTGGAAAAACATTGTGTGGGAAGAACTAATGATCATGCGTGATTATTCTTGTTCCGATTAATTAGTCTAAACTTTTTTGGTAGAAATAAAGCCCTAAGATGAACTGCACTTCCCTTCCGCGCTCCTTATCTTGTGTTCCAAGCGGTTTGTTACGAAACCTACCGTAATTATAAAGCTCATCGAATTCGAAGACGAAAAATGTGCTTGGTATTCTCAGTATCTTTGAAAAGCCTTTATCTCCTTGTGGCCAGTGGAAAATCGACAGGTTCTTGTTCGTTCAAGTACGTCCAGTGTTGCAATAAACTTCCATCGTTCACGTTCAAGGTATTTTTCGTACGGTTTTCTGCAGTCTTTCTCTCACCTATGTGCCCGGGGAGCAACTTTTGCCCTTGTCGTTTATATTTTATTACAAGAGCAAGCTTATTGTTCGTTATTTTTCTGCAGTGTTGTTTGAGGTATGTGTAACTTTTGGAAATCACCTTCTGACTGAGGAGGAACGATGTTTACCATTCATATATAACTGCTTTCTAGAGAATTCCTGACTATTTAAAGAAAACGTTAGCTTTTGTGTGTATCTAGTGAATCGGTAAAATACTCATAATGACTAATTACAGTTATTATGAACTATAATTAAAATCCAGCATATATAAATATATATATTGTGTACTGTTTAAGATTTCCTGTTTGATTTTTGAGATTCCCCACTACAATTTTCATTTCATAACACTTTGGGTTTGCCCTCGGTGTTCCTTAGTTCCCTAGTTAATATAACTTGCAGTTTGTTTGAGTCCCATCGCACAATGTCTTTATTATGTAGAAACGGAAACTGCTAAGATAAATTCATTGAGGTTAGGTTAAAAACGATAATAACCTTCAATAAGTTTTGTCTTTAAATAGCAGATATTACTGAATACGTGGTAAAACGTGTAACAATTTCTGCTGTGATTTGTGTTTATTTCTAGATGTGGCTAGCGAACCAGTAAATGCTAAAGTAAAAGCTCTCACGTTCTATACAAAATATCTTACAATTCCTATGTGCGCAATCAGTACGTAACTTGATACATCTTGTAACGTTTAATACACCGCAACTCTAAAAACCTCCATAAGGAAGTGTTTATGGTGCTTTCAACTTGAATATGAAATGTTGGTTAATATTTATATTAACAGTTATATTCTACAAGAATCTACACTACAAGTGTATATTATACAAGATATTTTGATTATAAAAGGACAGCTATTCTATTATTTGTTTCAACATGCACCGGCTAACGGGTATTTTTAAGAACACAATAATTTCATGTATTTATGTTTTCATTATTTGTTAGTTATTCCAGTTTTTTATTCTTACGTTAAATTAATGGTATTAGTTGGAATGTTTATACACACATATATATTTATTATTTTTAATTTTTCTATTATATTATTTTCGTTATAACAATTATTTTTCTCTTATTAGCTTAGTAAATGTAGTTAGGAATAACTTAAATCTCCTAAGCTGACCTAAATCCGTGAGATATTATTCGGATTACAGATAAGCAATCCGGTGTACAGTTCAAGTTTGGCAGCTTCAATGCAGTGAACGAGAGCTTAACTGACTTCAAAATAAAGTGACTTTTAATGCGGGTAGCAAAGGCACCTTTATCGGGCGAACTGTTCGTGTTCTAGGCTCAAAATGGTGGAAGGAGGCAGCTCCCTCCACCAACACTCCCATTTATAGCTTTAAAGTTTAAGCCCACATTACGTAGTACAGTTGCTAGTGCCATTCCAAGCAGAGTTAAATTTTTAGGACTTGACTTGGTGTCTGTTGAGTGCAGGTGTAAAGGATAAACTTAGAGTTCGTTCTCTTTAACTCTGGAGGCAGCACCAATCCAGACGACCGGAAAACGAAAAACATTTTCGTTATCGTCTTTTGTTCTTGAAATAGAGATAATTTGCCGATGTTTTATTTATTTTTAATAAAATGTCTTCTTTACAGAAAATCTCGCGTTTAGTCCCTTCTTTTCTCGGCTTATTAAAATTTCCTTAAGTTAATTAACTCTGGACAACAAATCATCTTCAGCCTTCCAATATTGTTGTAATAATGTATCTGTTGATTCAGATTCTATCTCAGAATATCACACGAGTAGTTTATTTCTAATAGCATTTGTTGTTATTTACCTGTTACTTACATTTATCAAATGTTAAACAGAAACACGTAACATAGAAACTGTCGACATTCAATCTTTCTGTTTGTTATGAATTTCGCGCAAAGCTACACGAGGGCTATCTGTGCTAGCCGTCCCTAATTTATCAGTTTAAGACTAGAGGGAAGGCAGTCATCACCACCCACCACCAACTCTTGGGCTACTCTTTTACCAACGAATAGTGGGATTGACCGTCACATTATAACGCCCCACGGCTCAATCTTTCTGATTAAGACAAAATCAATGTGTGAAACGGTCTAGAAATGTTTATTTTGTATGATGTGTTGGATAAGAAGCGATAGAATATGAATGTGGCATCTACAGTTTAAACTGACAATATTTGATATTACTTGGTATAAATTATTAATATTAAAGCAATTATTATGGTAATAGAGAAAAAGTTGAAAACTTAATGTTGTAAAACAGACTGGATACTTTATTACCACCCTAATTCAAACCTTTGTAGAATATTCCTTGTGAACGACGGATCATTTGATGGGGTGATTGTTTGAGTTAAAAAAATGTAGAGATGTAGGTATATTAAAGTTGGTCTGAATGAAAATCAGTAAAACCAAGGATTTATTATAATTTGAGAGGGGCATAATAGTCTTTGCCCAATCGGCAAGAAAAAAAAAACACAATTGAACAGGCTTGTAAAGTATAACAGACATCAGACTGAATCCCAGTTGTCCGATTCATTGAACAATGGTCAAGATTCAACTATTTTCAACTAGCATACTTATGGCATTTCAAGAACTGTCACATGGTGATTACAATCAGCCTGAAAAACACTTATGGAAACACGAATCCACAGTTTAAATTATGCTTAGAGAAGAAACTGTGAGTAATGAAAGACTGTCTGGTAGCGTGTGGTGTGTTTTGATGAGACACGTTTCACTCTTTTCTATATTTGGAGGAAATCACATGAAGCACTCAACCCTAGTTTCATTCCGATAGTGCAAGCTGCAGGAAGTAGCGTAGTGGTGTTAGGTCGCTTGATTTCTTTAGGGAAGAGCGAATAATTCAGAAAGCTTACATTATTGAAAAATTATGTCCACCTATCAATGCTTCATCTTTACTATGATGGACAAGAACTCTTCCAAGACGATAATGTAACAATACACTCTACTTGTAAGTTCCGAAATTGTTTCGATTGTCCTGACAGTGACTTCAGTTATCTTCCTTTCCTAGTTCAGTCACCTTATTTCAATAGTATGAATATTTTTTGAATGAATTTGAATGTCATATTCGCTACCATAATATTCTGTTGACATATGTGAACCAGTTGTAGCCAATAACACACAATGAAGAGGCAACAATAAAAAAATACACCTTCAAGCATCAGTGTCATGTCAGATCCAGTTTATTATCCCACTGAGAAGTGGTCCATTTCGATATTAGGTGTGGTGATATTAAAGAGGTTGACGAATGTGCCTAACTTCTACTTCCTGTGAAGTTACATATGTTTTGATCGTATGTTAACATAAATCAGGTTTTAATTATAAGAAAGCTAGAAATCTAAAAACAATTTTCATGTTAGTTTTCTAAAGTTCATTCGAAACAAACTCGAAGGCTTCACTGACCGACAAAAACACCACTCACTGATAAACACTACGAATAGTCATGATCAGTAAAATTACGATGACTATTCCTTGACCGATATAAAACACCTTGACTATATACTGAGCGTTCGGTACATACTACAATTTTTCGTTGACCGACAAATAATATGACAACCATTAATTGAGTAAAAGCAAACACAACAAATATTTATTGACCGACAATAAACATGACTTTTCACAAACAAGACTACTATTCACGAACCCACGAAAAAAATACGACGACTATTCACTGACCGACAAACAACGCAACATCAATTCACTGAAACCAAACGTGATGACTATCCATTGACCAATAACAGATAGTCACCTACTGACCGACGACCCACAGAACAACTATTCAATGTCCAACAAACAAACACGACGACTATTCATTAACTAAAAACAAACAAGACAATGACTATTCTCTAACCGACAAGAACCATGATGACTATTTACCTACCGACAAGAACCACGACGACTGTCCACTGACCAACAAGCTCTACGACTATTTACCTATATCCACTGACCAACAAGCTCTACGACTATTTATCTACTGACAAGAGACGACGTCGTTTCTTGTCGGTAGATAAATAGTCGTAGAGCTTGCTGGTCAGTGGATAGTCGTCGTGGTTCTTGTCGGTAGGTAAATAGTCGTCTAGTTTGTTTGTTGATCAATGGATTGTATACAATCCACTGATCAACAAACAAACTAGACGACTATTTACCGACCGACAAGAACCACGACGACTATCCACTGACCAGCAAGCTCTACGACTATTTATCTACCGACAAGAAACGATTACAATCCATTGATCCACAAACAAACTAGACGACTATTTACCGACCGACAAGAACCACGACGACTATTCATTGGCTGACGACAAAAGCGATAACTATTTATTGATCGATAACAAGAACAAAATATTCAGAGTCTCGCTTTCCAATTGGAAGTTTTAAAAAAATGGAATATATTACTGGCCAAGTGTTACTTTCTGGTTATTCATATAAGGACAAATAGTTTCATTTCAATTATATCTTAAGTTAAAAGAGTGCCATCTGTTGTTTCATAATGTAGATGTTTTTCGCACACACACACAAAAAAGATAAAAACCGTTGGACTTCCTTTCAAAACAAACTAACTGAGCGTAACTGTACCTTTTAAGACAAACCTAGTTTAAGTTCAGCAACAGGTTTTAAAACAGATGTTTGTTGAAAACAGCAAACATCTGTCAGGAACAAGAAAACCTTAATCAAGTGAACTGTAAAAATTCTAGTTTAGGTTCCTATGTGTGTGTGAAAACAAAAGTTTAATCGACAGGTCAGTTAGCTAGGTCTGCATCAGCCAACCTTCAAATGACGCAAGAGAAGCATTACTTTTAGGTCACCAAAAGCTGGAAGTGAATTTTCTAGATCCGAATGTCATAATGCTTTAACGATGTTGGTTGCATTCTTTCAATCCCGAAAGGTATAAACCGTTAACGTACGAACGCTAATAAACCTTTCTTGACCTTCAGAGATTTATACACTGTTCGTCTGACAACCGGATCTGTGTCGGATGCACTTTGGGTGTAGCTTTTAAACAGTATTTATTTTGGAGCAGTGAGGTGATTCTAAATGGCTTTCCTACGCTGTAAAAAAATACACATCACTGTATGCGCGTGAGCTTATTGAAAGTGTGTTCTGACTTACAGGTGCACAACTTTACAGATCACTAACATCTGAATAGAAACTGACTTTAAAAATGTTACTTGACTTGGGATATTGTACACTGATATATATCTATATGTGAGCATCGATATGGTTATCCTATGTCCAATTATCACCTCATGGACAGGAAACGTTCTAAAAATGCCACGTGTGTTTGCGAAAGTTCATCAAGTCTTACTCTCTCATCTGGTAGGCTTGGACTGTAGACATCGCAGCTGTCACGATGCAAGTCAGCTAAAATCGCACGTTACACGTGCAGCACGTGGACTCGTGGCAGGATGGCGGGTAATGAATGGGAGGAACTTGCAGACTAGAAAACCAAGCCCACACGGGAAAAGCTAGTTATAATGTAATGCAGAACCGATACATTAACGAAAAGTTGACTGTCACAGGAAATCTAGCACGTGGTGCATGAGATGTTCCTTCTTTTGAAGGGGCATAATATAAAGACCTTCCTGTTCTCTCTTTAGTTTTTGCTTTCAAACTTCTAATTAAATCTAATAGGGATAGGATTTTAATTTCATGATTACAAACTGTAATACACTGTTTGTTTTTTCTTTTATGGTTTTCATACCAGGATGTTTTTAAATGAACCTTTTAACTTGCACCAAATATACAGCCGATCTTATAGTTTGTACAACATCTACAGACAAACCTTTAACTAAACCCAAATATCTACATTCAGCTTTTTAACTTGTACAAAACATCTAATGACAACCTTTTACCTAAAACCAAACATCTACAGCCAATCTTTTACCTAAAACCAAACATCTACAGTTAATCTTTTAACTTGTACCAAACATCTATAGTCAATTTTTTCCTAAAACCAAACATCTACAGTTAATATTTTATCTTGTACCAAACATCTACAGCCAATCTTTTACCTAAAACCAAATATCTACAGCCAATCTTTTACCTAAAATCAAATATCTACAGTCGATCTTTTACCTAAAACCAAACATCTACAGCCAATCTTTTATCTAAAACCAAACATCTACAGCCAATCTTTTACCTAAAACCAAACATCTACAGGTAATCTTTTATCTTGTATCAAACATCTACAGCCAATCTTTTACCTAAAACCAAACATCTACAGTCAATCTTTTATCTTGTATCAAACATCTACAGTTAATCTTTTATCTTGTACCAAACATCTACAGTCAATCTTTTACCTAAAACCAAACATCTACAGCCAATCTTTTATCTAAAACCAAACATCTACAGTTAATCTTTTATCTAAAACCAAACATCTACAGCCAATCTTTTACCTAAAACCAAACATTTACAGCCAATCTTTTACCTAAAACTAAACATTTACAGCCAATCTTTTACCTAAAACCAAACATCTACAGTTAATCTTTTACCTAAAACCAAACATCTACAGCCAATCTCTTAACTTGTACTAAACGAATCTCTGTGCTATAAAACGCCTTGTGACCGCTTGCCTGTACGAATCTTTTCCAACTCCCAATCTCTGATCATCATGAAAATTTCAGGATTTTTTTGGATATGTCTCAGAGGGATACTAAAACCTGTCAATTTATTAATTTTCAAATGTTTACGAAATTGGCAGTCGTTGCTACTGTCAGTGAATGACACACACACGAACGCCATCCCTGTCAGTCCCGTTAGGTTAACAAAATAAATTCCGTGCTTGTTACAGGTACCTTTACTAGTAATATCTAGAATTCAGTAATGGTAATACATTTTCATGATTTCACGATTATGAGTGGTTGTTATGGCGATTTATTTCAAGAAAAATTAATGAGTTTGTTTTTTAATTCTTAAACATATTCAGTTTCTTATCAGAATTTGTGGCAAGTGGTAGAAAATTTTTAACTTCATTAGTTTGATTATTTGTATACATATATAACATGAAATCATTATTCCGCTGCATCTTCATATACGTTATATGGTATCTATATGTAAGGTTTAGCAGGAGTGCGCTCTTCGTTACATAAATGATATAACATTTTTAACAGGTTTGAAGCTCTGTTTGTTTGTTTGTTTTGAATTTCGCGGAAAGCTACACGAGAGCTATCTGCGCTAGCCGTCCCTAATTTAGCAGTGTAAGACTTGAGGGAAGGCAGCTAGTCATCACTACCCACCGCCAACTCTTGGGCTACTCTTTTACCAACAAATAGTAGGATTGATTGTCACTTTATAACGCTCCCACGGCTGAAAGGGCGAGCATGTTTGGTGTTACGGGGATTCGAACCCGCGACCTGCAGATTGCGAGTCGAGGGCGCTAACCACCTGGCCATGCTGGGCCTTGAAGCTCTGTTCGCTGTTTTTTCATTCCAGTATTATCTATTATAATAATATTATTTTCTTTCGAGAACAGCCATTATTATTACTAGTACCAGTACTTTTGCACGTATATGATGTAAGTGACACAGACGTAACATTGACTTTGTTTTACAGAGAACAGAATGATTTGTACGACAAATGGAAAGGCTATGGAGTCAACAGGAAGTGCCAGTATCGTGGCGTTGTTGCTTTACCATCAACTCATACGTTTACAATAACTATAATTTACGTTTGATAGCAGACACAGTGCACCCTCTCCTATTCTTTCATTCCGACAGAGACGAATAGACGTCTTGAATCATGATAAGGCCAGTTTAGGGAAGGGGAGTATCAGCATCCCCCCCTTAGTGCCCTTACACCAGGTGCCCATGCTAGTTTCCATGTGGCTTGAACTACATAATAACCACCTTGGAAGCGGCTACGTGTTATTATGTGGAGGATGAGGAATAGTCACAGCTCCGAATTGGAATCACAGTGGCGGATTCTAACCTCTCGGTTCATAACGGTTAATCATACTACATTAACATAATAATTACCTTTTGAGGAGAAATATAGAAGAAGGATGTTTGAATGTGTGAGTTTCGAAATAATCATTTGACTGTAGAGTTTTGGAAAATAAACTGCATCCATTTGGATTTGCCCCTGTCCTGTCATTTGCCAGATTTTATCAACTTGTTCCATACTTGATTACCTAATTATTCGTTTTTCCCCACATAGTCAATGGTTTTGGCACCTGAAAATCCATGACGTTTCTCTATATAACGTATGTCCTAGATCATCTATGTTAATGTCTGTTAGTTGGTGCAGGCGTTTCCTTCGTTTGAGTACAATGTATGTTACTTAGAAACTAAATCATGCTCACGTTGCTTAGGAACATTTATTTGCTTGTTTTATGTATATTATTTTTATACTTACAGTTGCATTATAAGATATTTATCTGATGTTATTCTGTTCTGTTGAAGGATATTGTTTCCATCGTGTTCACAGAAGTGTATAATGAACTGAATACGCTTACAATATAAACCATTAATTAAATATCGAGATACACAATGAATACGTTCTCCTGCAATTGTTTTAAACTTCGTCAAACACTCATGACGATATGCAGTCTCCCAGCGGCACAGCTGTATGTCTGCGAACTTACAACGCTAGAAACCGGGTTTCGATACCCGCAGTGGGTAGATCACAAATAGCCCGTTGTGTAGCTTTGTGCTTAACTTCAAACCAGCGATATGTATTAATAAATATCTAAATGTTCAAAAACTATGTCCTGCATTTTGTCACTATATTACCAGATTTAAGTATTTTTTTAATGAATTTAAGTTTTACAGTTTGGTGTATACAACGTATTCTATTTCTTATTCTGACAAACTATATGATAATAATATATATATGTAACTCAGATAAAGGTTTACTATACTTATAACAATTGAATATAACTTTATTGTAATGAAAAACCGAGCCCAAATACATCCACTTTGACTTTGACGTTGACCGCTATGACGTAATGTGATATTCAATGATCAGTGCTAAGTATTGGTTCTTCTTCTTTCGTACTACAGATCGAAATCTACTGTGCTCGTGTCGTTTTGTTAAAGATAGATATAACGTAAGTTAGGTATATATATATATATATATATATATACTACTTA
>NW_013665816.1:643169-644085 GCF_000517525.1 Limulus polyphemus | reverse complement strand
TATATATATATATATATATATATATACACCTTATTCTTTCTTCTGTAGTGGATGGTAAACTTGACTGCTATTCCAGCTCTTTTAAACTATGTCTAACTAGCTAAAAATGTGTCATGTCTTACCTTTACTTATAAAAAGAAAAGTTATTAAGACAACAAACGTGAAATTATGTGAAATGCAAACATATCAGAAATATCCTGGAGACTGTAATAAAAACTGCGTATATCACGTGACTAAAGATGTGATCGGTCAAACTATGTTTACGTGACCTGAAAGGTCGCGAGAAGCGAAGTTGAGATTGGCGTTGCCTGACACCTTGTCGTTTGTATTTACTTAGGTTTACGAACGGAGCCACACCATAAATAACTTAGTCACTCAAGTCGGAGGACACGTTTCTGCAGACAGATAGATAGGAGCATTTGAAAAAGAGGATAAGGTCAATTTTGTATATTACTTCTATTGTAATGAAGAAATTCAACAAAACAACAACAACAACAAACAAAATACACTGACCACTACCACAAGCCATAAACAGAGTTTTACTTTATTGGTTTAATAATTTTCACATTTACACATATAGAACTAGATCTCATTTCAAATTAGGCAGAGTCGTAAAATGCACTGAATAAGATGAATAAAGCCATAAAATGTACAAAACTCTATTTCACAATACACAGATTGAAAATAGACCTGAGAAAAGATAGCAGACTTGACGGTGTTGGTATGATGATCTTTTATTATATATATATATATATCTGGTAGGTTAGCGGTAAACTTATGAACGTACTAAGCTCAAATCCAGGGTTTGATTCCCCGCAGTAGACAGAGTGAAGATAGTCCATTGTGTAGCTTTGCACTAAGATAACAATAACAAGACACACACACACACACACATATATATATATATATATATATA
>NW_013665816.1:634514-642558 GCF_000517525.1 Limulus polyphemus | reverse complement strand
ACAACATCCGAATATATATATATATACATCTTTCATATATGTTTCTCTTTGTTATCCTTACAGAAACTACTGTGGACATGGTAGAAAAATACATTATCATTCATTGCTCATTTGGTATATCTAATTATCAATTTCAAATATACATATATATAATCAATAATACATTGAAATCGCACAGCACAAAAACAAATTCAAAATATATACCGCAGTAGAACGGAATTGATAATATTTTTCTAATATTTCAGTTTGATATAGACAATGTACATATGTAATAACATGAACCTGGTTTTTATTCCACCAGGTCAATTTCAGATGTTATATAGGTGTCTTTTGCAAAGAAAGATTCTTTCCTTAAAATCTGTTAAGAAACAAAGTTGTTTTACTGTACTCCACTGCTAATAGGATAATCAAGAACATTTGTTAAATGTATTGGACCAGAAACAATTTTAAAGATTGACTAAAAGCCGATTTAGCTGTTCTGTTTTTTTTATTTTTACTGTTATAAATGTATTACGGATTAATCTTCAATCTTGAAGACCCAAAGTACGTCCACTGGACATTCAGGTTTCTTGGGTTTAATCAGAGACAGGAAAGTGCATTCGGGGCTTTTTTTTTCCTTTAAGAGAAGATTGACCGTGATGGGAATTTGACGAGCCGTTTGCATGATTCAAGAAAGATCTCTGACAGCAAGGACTGTGTGGCTTTCTCTATCATCAAAGCTGGATTAGGCTTTGCTGGAGAGTAAGGAATTCGAATTAAAACTAGATTGAACTAGAAAAGAGGGGAGGAGAAGGGAAAAAAAAGAGATCATTGCAGGTCACTTGTAGGTGATAAATTTTCACTTATCATAAGACTGTAGGGATTTATTTATCTCTGCAGGGTCAAACATTGTATTAAATCACACAGATATTCACCTTTCCGTAAATTTAACACTATTTCTCTTTTTGCATATGATACAAGCATTATTCTTTACATACCAAAGGCAGTAGATAGGAGTATACCATATGGCCTAAAATATCGTTTGAACGAAAGTAGAAACATAAACCATAAGAGTTTCACCAATAACACATAGAAATATATGGATAGTGAAATAAAAAATGGCAAAGATTTATAACATAACACAACTGTAGCCTGAGATATGTATGACAACTCAGATAGTTCAACACAGTTACTCTATACTCCATGATCAGTCACAATTATTGTATCGAGTATACTGACTGACATAACCACTCCATGATCACTTAAAGCTTTAGATTTTAGTATATTGGCCAACATAACCCATTTGTGAACAGTAATGATTATCAATTTGTGTATATATATATATTTATTAAAGAAATCACACCGCGATCAGTTAGGGCTATCTACAAACAAACAGACCCACTCAATGATCTATTTAAGACTTTTACTATCTGTTGGAGTATATTGATCAATTGAACCACTAAATAATAAGTTTTGCTGATTCGAGAATAACGAGTAAACAAACCACTCCATGGCAAGTGAATACTAACAAAATCATCCTACGAACAGTCTGCCGATACGTAAGTAGTTATTACTTACAGAACAAACTATGTCTGTCGAATCAAGTATGTTGTAAAAAAAACACTCCTGAGCAGTTAGATGTTTTAGTTTGTGTTTGTCTGTTTTAAAGTAAAGCAACATTTGACTATCGAACCCCGAGTTTTAGCGTTGTAAGTCTGTAGTATTACCGCTATCCTACCAGGGGACGTTAGTTTTTGTATATTGACTACTTAGTGCTGTTTTTTCTAGAAAATATGCTAACAGAGTAACTCAATAGGCAGTTAGGACTAACAAATTACTTATACTGACAGAAAAAGACACTGCTTGATCAGTTAATACTGTCGATTAGAGAACATGAAGCAAACGAACCAGTCCAGGGTCAGTTAGGATTGACGATTCAAGTATACTGACCAATAGAAGCATTTTATGATCGGCTGAGACTCAATTAAAAGTGTAGTCACTAACAAAACCATCCATTAACCAGTTATAGCAGGTTGATCAGAGTATTTGACTTACAGAACCAAACTCGACTATTTAGAGTTGTCGATTAGGGCATGCTGGTTAACAGGACCACTCGGCGACCTATTAAGGGGTAAACGGCACGCATTGAAATACACATACACAACAATAGCGTGATGTGTTACGAAATATTTTATTTCAATAGAGCATCTTTGCATTACTAACGAAGAGTTGGGTTCATTTCGTACTCAAATAAATGTTATTTTTATTCCCAAAGTAAATACAAAATAATTAATATGAAAATTGATCTAAAAGTGAAAATAAATGAAGTTATGTGAAATCCCACGAATATAATCTTCAGTATTTATTTCTTCATATTACTTGACGATGGCTTCAATCATTTATGTTTTCTTCTGGTATTTTTTTTCTTCTTTGTAGTTTTTGCTCTCCGGCAATGTATTATGCAGTTGAGTTCGTTGAAGCCTTGGCCTTTCGTTCTTGAAACTCCAGATTAATTTCCAAATTGTAGGATGAGTTACGCTTAGAAATGGTGCGAACGCTTTGTGACATCCTTCGATTGCGTTGTTTGTCTGGGGAAGTCCGTTGATAACCACTTCGTATTGTTTTCACTGGGTGATTGGAAGTTTTGATACTCTTCAGTTTCTGTACATTATTTCCTTCCAATCCAATTGCCTTCAAAGTAAATAGTAGGTTCATCCAGAATTGCTTTCTTTTCTACAAAAAATTGTAAATTCATGAAAGTCTCAAATGGTTCGACCATCTCATCTGATAAAACGAATGCGAATGCCAGAAGCTTCCTGATGTTGAGTGACCATGCTCCAGTATATTATTCATCTCGGTATCTTGCTGCCTCTTCTTCTTCGGATGGAATTAGTTCTTCTCCAAAGGCATTTAGTGAGGCAACAGAAACATTCGCTAACTACCGTCTTGAATTTTGACATATTCCATTCACTTCTACATTATCTTGAGTAATTATGGATTTTCTCTGCAGAAATTAAATCCCTGGTGGACACTTCAGTTTATTCCTTTTCGACTCTTGCACAAGTTGAAAAGAATTTTGAATTCTTGTTGCCCTAAGAAGTTAATGAACTTTAAATCACAGAGGTGTATTTTAGAAGGTGTCTCGATAATGAATGATCGCTTTTTCGAAATTATCTGGCTTTATACCATTCAGAAATTAAAAATACGCAAGCATTTTGACACATGTCATATTAATGTGCGATGTTTGACGCATGCGCCATTCTGACAAGTGCTTTTACATCCGCATCATATTAAAGTAGTAACCATTTAGAGCAACAAAACAACTCAATAAGTTGCTACTGTAGATTAAAGCAAACTTACTAACATGAACACCCAGTGATAAGTTGCTACTGCAGATTAGGACAAATTTGCTAACAGGAACACCCAATGATAAGTTGCTACTGTAGATTAAAACAAACTTGTTAACAGGAACACCCAATGATAAGTTGCAACTGTAGATTAGAACAAACTTGTTAACAGGAACACCCAATGATAAGTTGCAACTGTTGATTCAAGTATAATGGCTAATAGAACCACTTCGTGACATGTGTTTGTTTGTTTGTTTTTGAATTTCGCGCAAAGCTACACGAGGGCTATCTGCGCTAGCCGTCCCTAATTTAGCAGTGTAAGACTAGAAGGAGGGCAGCTAGTCATCACCACCCACCGCCAACTCTTGGGCTACTCTTTTACCAACGAATAGTGGGATTGACCGTCACATTATAACGCCCCCAAGGCTGAAAGGGTGAGCATGTTTAGTGGGACGGGGATTCGAACCCGCGACCCTCAGATTGCCTTAACCACCTGGCCATGCCGGGCCCCGTGACATGTGAGGACTATCGATTCAGGTATATTGCCTGGTAAAACCACCCACATCCATTTAAGGTTTTTAATTTCAAAACAGTTACAAACAGAGCAACTTTAAGACCTGTTAGGACTGTCGATTCAACTATTCTACAAAACAACTACTCTGTGACCAGTTGGGACTCACTAGTCGACTATATTATCTAACATAATCTCTCTATGACCAGTTACGACTATTCATTCAAATACATTTAAGTAAGATACCACTTTTTAATTAACTAGGACTGTAAATTCGAGAATAATTAATAACAGGATCACTTAATGATCAGTTACGAGAGTCGATTCGAATAGATCTACTAAAACAATTACATCATGATCATTTAGGGTATCAGTTAAGCAAACCACTCAGGGTTGCCTGTCGATTCATATATACTGAACTAATGCAACAAACTCATGACTAGTTAGGAGTGTCGTTTCGAGTATTGTAAGCAATAAAACCACTCCATGATTAGCTGGTAATGCCGAATCGAACATACGTAATAACAGAACCATTCCATTATAAGTTAGAACTATCGATTTGAGCAAAGATAATTACTCCATTGCCCATAACAACCAGGACCACTAACTGAAGAATATTGACAAACAGAACCACTCCACGAGCAGTTAAAACAGTCAGTTCGAATGTCGTTACTAACAGATATATTCAATGGTCGGTTAGAATAGTCGTTTCGAATATACTGACTGACACAACCACAACAAGATCAACTAAGGTTTTTGATTCAAATATGCTGACTAATAGAAACATTCTACAAATAGTTCAGACTCCAGATTCAAGTGTAGTTTCGAAAAAAATACACTTTATAGCTTGTTAAAACTTTATTTTGCATCACATTGATTGGTAGAACCACTTCATGACCAATTAGAGCTATTGATTCCGGTATAACGGCAAAAATAACTATTCCATGTCTAGTTAGAACTTTCAATTCAAGTATATTTACGAACACAGCCATTTCATCATCAGTTAGCACAGTTACACCATGACTATCCATCCGAGTATATCAAACAAATGAACCATCCCATGACTAATTATGACTGTTGATTAAAGCACACTTGATAACAGAACCTTTCCATGATCAATTTAGACTGTCCATTCAAGTATAATAATTATTATAACTAATATATATATATATATTGGCTAACAGAATCATGTCATGACTAATTATGACTGTTGATTAAAGCACACTTGATAACAGAACCTTTCCATGATCAATTTAGACTGTCCATTCAAGCATAATAATTATTATAACTAATATATATATATATATATATATTGGCTAACAGAATCATGTCATGACTAATTAGGAATGTCAATTTACATACATAGAACAAATCCATAGCCAAAGAAGACTGTTGATCAGAATGTGGTTATTAACATAACCGCTTCAAGAACTGTTAGGGTTGTCGATTTGAGTATGATGATGGTTAGAATCACTCCATGATCAGCTTGGACTTTCGATTCACTTAGACTGACTAACACAACCAATTAATGGTTGGTTAGACCAATCATTTTGAGTAAATTTGTTGTTAGAACTAGTCTATGACTAGTTATATTAGAACCAAATTAAGTGTATCACCTAAAATACCCGTTCATGACTAATTAATAGTAGGACTACTCCATTGTTACTTAGGAATTCTGGTTCTTATGAATTGACGGACAGTTCCATTTTATCCCCGGTTAGTACTGTCTATTGGAGTATTCCATTTTATTCCCGGTTAGTACTGTCTATTGGAGTATTGTTAGCATACTTACTAACAGAAGCACTCTATGATCAGTTAGGATGATCGATTCGAGTTACCCTAACGAACAAGAACATTCTAGAACTGTTGGTTCGAGAGTATTAACAAACAGTGGCACAGCGGTATTTCTGCGGACTTACAACGCTAGAATCCGGGTTTCGATACCCGTGGTGGGCAGAGCACAGATATCCCATTGTGTAGTTTTGTGCTTAATTACAAACAAAATTAACAAACAGAATAATCCCACAAATAGTTACAATTTCAGATTCGGCTCTAGTTTCTAGTAAAACCATTCCCAGTCTAATTAGGACTGTCGATTAGAATATATTGACTGAAATAACCACTCCATGATCAGTTAGGGATATGCATTCCAGTTTACTAACTATAGCTATTAGAACCGTTCCACTATTAGTTATGACCGAAGATTCTATTATAATTCCAAGCATAACTACACCGTAGGCTGAAGCTACCTCCTATTGGAATTACTGGTATATGTTGACCAAATTGTACAAATGTGTTATTTAGTAAAATATACAAGGCCTACAAAATTCGTTTCATGTAAAACAGTTGTAATTCTTTGTGAATGACATTGTCGTAGAAGATTCTGTATTTATTGCCGCAGAGTAATATTTAACCCGAATTATCAGATGACCTTGAAATTGTTGATTAAATATTCTTCTTAATTTCATCAATAGGTAAAATAGTGTAAAGAGAAAACAAAAGACATTTGATTCTAGTAAACTTTACATAGACGAACCCCTGTTCTCTCTTTTTAGTAACATTGGTGTATTTATTTAAATGCTTTTTAATGTATTTTAGACAATTAATTATTATAATTTAGAATTCCTTGGTCTTGGTCGCAGTCTTTTTAGCCCCGATATTAAACCTGTATTTGTACAGTATTTTAAGTAACTCGGGAATCCAGAATAATTTAGGTATCACATTGTTTGATTTAACATATTATGTACATAATGTACATATTAAGACTGTCGATTCGTATATCGTTACTTGTAAGCCTACTTCGTTTGGAAAATTTGTTCCCTTTCGTTTATACCTCGTCCTCCGGTAGGTCAGTGGTAAGTTTGCGGACCTACAATGCTAAAACCTGGGATTCGACTCCCTGTGCTGAACACAGTGTAAGTTGTTCGTTATGTAGCTTTGCACATAATCAAACAAACAAAGTTTATACCTAACATCATAACAATAGTATATTCAGAGCTCATATCTCCCTCCGCATAAGACTGGAATAACGAATTGAATGTACGATAATCAACCTAGCTATAAAATATTTTTAATATTAACAAAGCGCTTTTGTGTTTTTCTAACAAGATTTTTGTAATAATTATGCATGCAACACAATTAAATAGTTAAGTGAATTTTTTTTTGAATAATAGACGAATTCTTTTATGAGCGATGCTCGCTATCACGTTTCTCTTAAAACATTCTTCTCCATTCCCGCTTGTTAAATGTTCGCACGTGCACCACATCTATGCTCATGCACTCGAGAGATAAAAAGTGTTAGTTTGGAACCACTTGACTTCAGTCGTCAATTTTGAACAAAACATGTTCGTTAAACACACAGAACAATGTAAAAAAAAAAAATTGGCACTATTCTAATAACGTGTTGATTATTCTTACATATTACTTACAAAACAGTAATTTGTTTTTCGATTTCTTATAAGTCTGGCTTTAGTCTTATTTATATTACATGGGTATTGTATGGGTACCACTCATATACCGTGCAATAAAAATCCTTTTGTTGAAATGTCAAATCCTTCTCTTAATTTTCAGTTTGATCTAATATTGTAGAAATACACTAAGTTTAAGAATATGGTAAACAGCTTGATAACGTTTTATTTTTTTAATATACATAATCATTGAGCTACCTGAAATATCTTGAGATATAGTGGTATATATATATACCCTTGTCATACACAGCCTAAAGTATTAATCCAAAATATTTCTTATAATACCGAAAACTTAAAAGATTAATCTTAACTATCTCTTGTAATAAACTGTTTAATAGATAACTCCCATTTCTGTTATAAAGAGTGCTTAAAAGCTTATTATAAAAACATAGTTTATCATATAAAGAATCTGATTACTTGATCCAAAAGTCTTCTTGTTATGTAAGGACTGACTATACAAGTTAATCCAAAAATATTCTTGTCATATTAAAATTTTAAAATCTTAATCAGATTTATTTGTTACCCTACTAGAAGTTTATATGCTCAACCCAAAATATTTCTTGCCATATATTAGAAGTTTAAATGTTTGATCCAAAATATTGCTTGTTATACAAAGCGTTTAAATATTTATTCCATATAATGTCTTGAATACAAATCATTTCAATAAAGTTCTATTAATGGCTGGAGACGGCTTGAATGGGTAATGAAGAAAAACTTTAATATAACAGCAAATGTACAAC
>NW_013665816.1:630399-633866 GCF_000517525.1 Limulus polyphemus | reverse complement strand
ATTCAAAATATTTATTTTCCTACAAAGTGTTTAAATTATTAATAAAAACATATCGTCATATAAGAAGTCCTCGTTTTCATTCATGTGCGTTGATTACAAAGTTTCTGACATATTAATGTATGTTTCTGGATAATAAAAGCCCAAATCTTTGTTTTTGTCATGCATCAAAAAGTTTCGTGTACCAGGTACTCGTATACTTTGACAGCAATGTGAGAGAAATCCTCATTTGTTTTTTTTTTGGAAGCCATTGTAAAGTGTCCAGTCTGTCCTGTGTAAGAATGCGTTCGTCCATCATAAACAGATGATGGAGATGAGAGTCTCGGATTCCAATACTAGAAGGCCTGCTGCTGTCTAATATTCTTGTTGCTTACAAAATGCTGCTCTGCACGCTCGCGGGAGTTAAGTGCGCAGCATGCGTGGCTTGCCACTGACTGGTTGTAATCTCTTCTATCCCCCCTCATTTTCCCTTTGACGCGTCCTTCGTTAGCTATAGCGACTACACTACCCAAGTTTCAGTCAGTCGAGTTCTCGAGAGCGGGAAAACGAGAGAAGTAGTGCTGCTTTCTGTTGATACAAATTTTCGGAGTCTCTGCGGGCACGTTTGAAATATGTGGTATTTTTGAATGCTATTTTTAAGCGTAATTGATTGAAACAACATAACCATATTGACTGTTGGTTAGGGAGTTGGATAATATAAGTTCAAACAGCTCTAGCCCGATGACGTTGGTATGTTTATTCTGATCTTGGCCACAATCTTGCAGTTCATGCAGCTAGATTGTCTGGACACTTATATTTTGCCTTTGACCTTGACGTTATTGTAACACGTGAACAATGCACAACATTCGTCTGATTATTTCTGGTCTTTGAAATTGACTGACAGTGAATGAGTGAAGCGTGACTTTTGGCGGAGACTACGGCCAGCATGAAAAACTTCACAATGGTGTTTTTGGGGTTAGTCCTGCTGTTTTGGTCGCGGGAACTCGGAGCAGGTCATGCAGCGGAAGAGTTGGAAGACGGTAGGTGAAGGTCGTCCTTCCTGTTGTTGGTTCTTATCTTTAATTACTTGTTTAGTCTTCTTTTATAACATGTTATTTTCAGCAGTTTTACTAAAGGTATTTTTTCTTGCCTGGCCATTTTAACGAAGATTTTAGATGGATCACAGACCTAGTTATCAGTAGCTGACACAATATATAACACAAATGAACTAGTAACAAACATTGCGAACATATTTTTATCTGTTGATCATTGTTTCAAATGAGTTGGTTACCTAAACAGCTTTCTCTTAAAACATATAAAAATAGGTTACAACTTGTTCTATATGTCATACTTGCGTTGAACTTGCAGGCATTTTCGAAATTACTTTGTTTGTAACCCAAGCAGGCCTTCTAGTTCGACATACAAATATAGATGTATAAATACATATCTAAATACGGAAATAGAGTATGTAAAATGTGATTAAAAATAATGATGCTTGAATACGGAAAAGTGCATCACCAAACTTAATACAAGTTCCGTGTTTTAGTTCCAGATTTTAAATAACAGACTTAGCACACTTTTTACATCTTAACTTTCTAAGTAAAATATAGAGTGGGAAAGACCACGTGATCCGCACTAGATGTGTCAACTCTTGTCGGAACACGCCCACCTAATTGTCTTGTCTTTCTATGATAGCCAAAGGTTCTTCGCGTTTGACTAGAAGAGAAGCCTTTTTTGCAGAAATATCACTCCCCTTCTGTTTATGAGACATTTTTAAAGTAACTGATTACATGATAGAAATATCGATGTAATTTAATTTTAACCATACGTATTATATTTTGATGGCGTGACATCGAAGTTATTTAATTTACACAATTAAAAGTGTTTTATAATAATTTTTATTGTAGCACTGTTTAATCTAAGTTTAATAAGATTTGTCAAAATAATCTCGTTACTTTGTGCAGTAGGTTGCAAAATTTAAAGTCGATATTTTTGGATAAAGAATGATGAAACATTAAAACTACTCTCGAAAAGTAATGGCTAATGGAAAGAACCGTCAATTGTTTTCGAAATAAATGTGATATTTCACTAAATAAAATTATTGTAAAATGTGCGATGTCGAATTTTTAAATATTTCCTTGTTTGTAAATAATGAACTTTGTAACTCCCCACCCCGAGTTTCTACAAAAGTACGAAGTTCTTCAAGATGATAAATCTGAGACTCTCCCCTCACACAATCTTGTTATATTAGAAGGCTAGGGTACTCTAAAGGTTATGGTGGGTCACTGGCTTGAACAAAGCTGCCGCTTTATCGACGAAATGCGGCTGACAACCCAGGGGACGGGCCGATGCACACCTGCACTGTTCTGGACTAAAACCCCGAGGCTCACGCGGGTATGTGAGCAACTTGAGTTAGGACTGTAAGGGGCAAAAATAATGACGAATTCATGAGCTGTACGGAAGGGGTGGGACTGAAAAAATTATCTCGCCAAAAGGGATACCAGAACAGTGTGTATTTATTATGCCGAACTTTAATGACGTTGGTTTTGCGTGAGGTAAAATATGTAAAATGACTAGGAAAATTACCCATAATTCCAACGTCCTAACCATGACAATAGCATAAGTGGTTTATAGCAATACGTGACCATATTTCTGTTGCTAGTAGTTGTGTGCTTAACGAATACAAGTTAGTTTACTGCACACCCACAAATTTCTCAATCTTAAGGAAAATGATTAAATTTTTTAGAACAGACTTACTAAAGTTGCACCGTTATATGCAACGTCAGAATTCTCATATTGCTCTTAGTGTTACAGATACTAAAAATGCAAGGATCTCATTGTGGTAGTGGATACGCTAATTAAACAGACCTCTCAGATACCGTTATTGTTGCTTGTAGTTACTACATCTATGCTTTTCCAATAATATTGCCACAGCTACAGCTTTCAACGATCTTGTCCAAAATATGCTTGCTTCGGGCATTCGGGAATTACTTCTATATTAAATCATTCAGTTAAGAAATTCTGGCATTATTATACAAAATGAAATATTTCCAGCTTGTTATCACTGATGTACGCATGCTACAAAATTTTAAATTATTTCGTACAAAGTACTCCAAAATCAAAATGAATAAGAATAACTTAGTGTCTGCTTTTCAACACTAGTGTTGATACTGGTAATTACACGAACTCTACTCCTTTATGTTCATGTTTATCTGCTGGTTAATCCATGAACTATAACTTGTATTTAATTCAGATTTTTACTAAATGCTTTGTACAGTATAAAACTGTTCACTCTTTAAAATGTTATCAAGTTTGTATAAAGATTACTACTTCTATTAGATTACTTTCTATCTTATTGAAATCTTCTTCTAGTGTAATACAGGTTATGAATCCTAAGAAGTAAATTTTACATTTACTTTTGTAATTTACAGTTACTTTAAAGATGACTGTTAGATTTCTATTTAGTAAATAAACAAATTGTAACCATTTTT
>NW_013665816.1:619722-630295 GCF_000517525.1 Limulus polyphemus | reverse complement strand
TTTTTTATAAAACCCCTTCTGTTAAGAAATTAAAAACGATAATAGAATATTCATTAATAAATAAACTTAGTATTCCGAACTTTTTTAAAATTTCGAAGTCTATGTAAAGAACTTAATAGTGGCCAATGACACTTTCTTCACTTCATCTATCCAGTGTATAGGTTTTTCTCATAGTGACTATAACGCACGTTCGCACCAACAGTATGTTTGAGAATATTCATTATAACTCGAGTGGGTGGGGGGTCTTCACTTCGAGACTTTTGATTTAAAAGTGTATCAAGACATGCAAATACCCATGACAGTATAATTACAATACCTTTTAATTGTATTGAAGTTGTTTGATATAGGACAAACACGTGCTAGTGAAGTGGTTGTATAAAAAAGGTCTAGTGCGTTAAAGATTGGCAATAATTACAGTGTGGTTAAATCAAGACAGGACTTTAAAATGTTTGTCACGTTTTGCTGATTGGGTCCCATCTGGGAATGTGACTTTGAATATACTCGTGTCCAGCTTTAAGGTGAAAGTTCGAGGGAATAGTTAAAGGAAACTTTGAATTAATTTTATTTAGGGTTATCATTTTTCTGCACGGTCCACTGCGTTTGTGAACTTCAGGTAAATTATTGATTGAGAGTGTATGTGTGTTGCAAGGACTTACGTCACCTGACGTTTTGAGCGGATCGCAACGAAAAATCAATGCTGATCATTGTTACGCCGGAAAGCGGTTGAAATCTGATTGACTAACAGGGTTGAAATACGACGCCCTAAGCCTGTAGCAACAGTAATATTAACATCGTCTAGGTAGTGGTGACCTGTGGAAGAAAATATCTTACGTTACTTATGTAGTAAATTGTTTTAAATAGCTTGAAAAGTTACGCATTTATCTACAAGCAAAATACATGAGAAAGATAAGCCTCCTTAAGATACAGTCAGAGCAAAGGTTAAAGTACACAATTACTCAAAAATAATTCAGATTTTCTCTTAACACAAACAATGTCATTTAAAGAATAAAACAAAGTAATACAGACACAGTAAGTTTTTTTGGTTAAAACATGTGACATTAAGTAACAGAAGGCTGGATCGACTGTTTAACATGTAAAATTAATTCTAGTTTTATCGATGGGGTTTCGTATCCCATTCATTTTTTAAATATATTTTTTCTGAAGTGTTGTTTGTAGTGCAAAACTGCACAATGTGCTATTTGTACTCTCTGTCCACTGCGGGGAATCGAACCTAAGGCTTTAGAGTTCTAAATCCACAAACTTACCGCTAACCCACCGTGGGACTTTTTTTTTTTGAATTACTTATGCAACAAATTGTTTGTAAGACCATGACATGGTTGGTTACAGGGGCCCTAAAAACGCACGAATTACATGAACACCAGCACTGAAGCACCATCAATATAACAACGAGCCCCACTAATTACTTATGGGGTTTCCTATGTATCTTTTATAGAAAACGAGTGATTTCTCCCAATATTTTTCATTGTTTCTTTACACTGTGTTATAACAGACAAAAACAATTAATATGATGCAGTATGTGGACCACACAGTTTATGAACATAATGAAAACCAGTTCGTATTTTTAAGATTGACTGTACGCTGTTATTTTACTCGCATAGATTCACAGATAAATGTATAGTCTCTCCTTATTCCAAAAATACATAAACGTTTGATAACTTTGTTACTTCCCCCCCCCTGTTTTTTTTTCGAAAGTGGACATATCCATATTAGTGTAACTATTTTCACCCCTTTCAATTATACAGAGTCTCGCAGATAAATGGGACCCACTTTACATTTTATGAATATGTTCCAAATACACAAAGAGCTCCAAATAAGTGTAATTAGCTTCTCATCTTTTAACTATGCATGGATATCCAGAAAAACTGAAATTACCATCTCCTCTCAATAAACTATTTCCAATTCCCTCCTTTGCAGATAATGAGTTCTCAAATACGTGTGGTCACCTTCTTTGCTCTTGCACGTATGTACAGATATACCACCAGCTAATTATGACACTTTCCCCTTTTATAAATATAGATTCCAAGTTAAATATTTCCACATCCCCTCTTTCGAATAAACAGCTGCCCAGACATGAAAGACTACTTTCTTTTTCTTCCAAATAATTCCATATTCTCAAAGAAATGTTACTGTTTTTCCCTTCTTCTAAATGTGTTCAATTTCCCATACAAGTATGATTATTCACCTCTTCTTTCAAATATGGGTTGTTTCCCAGGCAAGTGTGACTGTATTCCTCCTCTTCCAAATAAGCAGACACCCAGGAAAATGTAGCTTCCTTATGTCTCTTACAAATACACAAATGCTCATGTAAATGTGATTACTTCCCCTTTTCCAAATATACACAAGTTCCCAAATAAGTCTGCCTACGTAGCCCTCTTCCAAAAATGAGCATATTCCCAGATAATTGGTATATCTCATGCTCTTTCAAGTATGCAAAGATTCCCATGTAAGTGTGACTATCCCGATTTCTAAATATCCTTACATTCCCATATAAGTTTAACTACCTGCCCATTGATCTAATGTGATCATATTCCAATTTAAGTGGCCCAGCATGGCTAAGTGGTTAGAGCGCTTGACTCGCAATCTGAGGGTCGCGGGTTCCAATCCCCGTCCCACCAAACATGCTCACCATTTCAGTCGTGGAGGCGTTATAATGTGACGGCTCAGTCTTCGTTGGTAAAATAGTAGCCCAAGAGTTGGCGGTGGGTGGTGATGACTAGCTGCCTTCCCTCTAGTTTTTCACTGCTAATTTAGGGACGACTAGGTCAGATAGCCCTCGTGTAGCGAAATTCAAAACAAACCAATCCAATTTTAGCGGTGTACCATTCTCTTCTTTCAAAAATTTAAAGATTGATATTATTTATTAGGGGTCGGACTGGGAAAATTGTGGTGGGAGCAATATTTCTGTGCTTGCAAATCAAGGGTGGGTCAATTTCTTTTGCACGATACAAAAAAATGATGATGTTTCAAGATACAAAATACGAACACTATATGACTCCATATATGAATACTCAAACCTGCATTTATGGAAAAGAGCACGATTTTTGTGACATTTAACTCTTTAATTTAACTTGTAACATAAGAATGACAATATTTGAAAACTCCCGATGATTATGTTTTATGTTATTTTAATCTAAATGATATGCATGAAGCAAAAACAACTTAAAGAAATAAAAAATTATCAAAATAACATAAAATATTCTTGCGATTGAATATTCCTTAATAAACACTGAAATTACCATGTTTTCAAATACAGGAACAGTGATATGAACATAATTAAAACTACAAAAAAAACAAACTAAAGGAGATTTATCCTTGAACGTAACTATCTAAAATGTTTGCATAGGTCTTAGAATACATATCATAAATGTTCATTGCATGTCGAGAAAAAAAAAAATTGTAATTCAAAAATGAAACAACTTTTACAACTATCAAATAGAAAAAAAACTAACAAATAATTTTTCTCTGAAAAATACTGATATGAATATTTGAGTATGATTTTATAGATTTGTAAAACAGAATATTTTTTAAGAACTTGGTTACTTTGTACCCTAGGCAAAAAAAAAAGGTGGATAAGGCACATTATACATATAAAGATGTCTTAAAATGTCAACATGTAAAAATATTAATATATTACTCATCAGTTCTCAATGTGAGACAAGTATTCCCCAAATACAGAAATTGGTTTAATTTAAAATGAACTTATATTTTCCGAATTTTTTTCTTCCGATAAAGTAAATTTGCAGCTTGTTCTCATCTTTTCAACATGTATTTACGTTGCAGAAACCCTCTTTTAATTATCCTGTGCTGCTCAGTTAACTGTGGAATACCCCTTTCACTTGTCTACTATGTGCTTGTCATATAATTATTGAATAAGTAACCCCCTCTTCTAATTATTCTGAGTTGCTCTTACAAGTATGGAATAACTTATTTTCCTTCTCAATTGATTTCTGATCTCTGGGTAAGCGAGGAATAACTTTACTCCTTAAAAATGGAGTTTACGTAATTGTCTGCTTCCTTTCTCTATCTCACGTATTTTCATTTTCTTCTCATTTGTGCATTACCCTACTCCATTTGAATCATTTGTCTACATTCCAGGTAGACAGATTATTCCTTCCCTCTTCCAAATATTCACAGCTTCCGAAAAACACGGTTTGCTTTTCTAAATATCCCCCTGTTTCCCAGATAAAGTTGAACTATTCCTCCAACAATCTACCACTTCCCAGATAACCCTGGATTTGTTCCTCCAACTGTCTTCTGTTTCTCAGATAATTGTGAACTGTTCCTTCTAAATAGATGTCTGAAATATTAGGTGTTACGACGTTGATTCTATAAACTTCTTATTTGAGTTTGCTAATTCATAAGTGTATTGTCTGTAATGCGTAAAACATCTAAAAACAAAAAAAAAACAATTACTTTCTGTGTGATCTTTATTATGGGCCGTCAATGTTTGTCGAAATCCGGGATGTCAGCCTCGACCTTTTGCTTCGTCGTCTCTGCTTTCACTAATTCTCATTGGAAAATTTAAATCAGGACTTATATCCTAATACAGTTATTAAAAGCTCACTTTAATTAAACGTAATCTCCACGAGTTTAAAGTTAAACACCCGTCACGAATGTTTTTCTCTCATCTTTCTAACAAACTGCAGCTAGCAGAGGCAATATGAGAGTACAACAGCCACATTGGTCATCATTACATCTCCAAATAAAAACCAACGAAATCCAACGAAATTACGGCCTTATAAGATTACTGCCTTATATTGTTGTTGAAATTTATATTTTGATTGTTTAACAACATAGTGTTTCTGATTTTGTTTGCCGATTTTCATTTGATTTTTGATTTTTCTGAGTAGTGATAAACCATTTCACAAAAAGCAACTGAACAAAACAGCTCTTTGGCTATTCAAGTAATCAGAGATTAGGAAACTAGCTATTTTATTGTTAAACTGTAAAATAGTCTTATTTAAAATTTTTTATTTAACAGTCTGAGTTATTAGTAAACATTGTATGCGTTGTAATATTTGGAACATTGGACAATCACTACCAATGATTTTAAGTTTTCCGAGTATTAAGTAATTTTAAATGGCGTCATTATGTGTAATATAATTTTTATCTAAAACACAACTGTTTTTGCTTACCTTGAAAAAAGGGCCCGGCATGGCCAGGTGGATAAGGCGCTCGACTCGCAATCTGAGGGTCGCGGGTTCGAATCTCCGTCCCACCAAACATGCTCGCCCTTTCAGCCGTGGGGGCGTTATAATGTGACGGTCAATCCCACTATTCGTTGGAAAAAGAGTAGCCCAAGAGTTGGCGGTGAGTGGTGATGACTAGCTGCGTTCCCTCTAGTCTTACACTGCTAAATTAGGGACGGCTAGCGCAGATAGCCCTCGTGTAGCTTTGCGCGAAATTCAAAAACAAACAAACAAACAATACCTTGAAAATTTAAAATATCTATGTATAAAACCAAGTATAGAATTTAAAAGAAACAAGACGTACTTTATTTTAAATATAAAAACACATCAGATCATTCGATTAATGATACATCTTCCATAAGCATTATGTTCACAACAAAATTACTGAAACGACATTCACCAATATCTATAATAGTACCGCTTTATCTGGCTACCATATTTTTGTGCGGTGTGCTGTATTAAGATTTAGGAATAACGTTAAAGCTCAAGTAGTTTATCGTAATAAGCAGACAAATAATCAGGTTTTTTTGTTTTGTTTCAGATTATGCATTCTGCTCTTAAGTGTTGAAAACTGTTTTTCTTCCTCTTATAGCCCGGCATGGCCTGGTGGTTAGGGAGCTCGACTCGCATTCTGCGGGTCGCGGGTTCGAATCCCAGTTCCATCAAACATGCTCAGTCGTGAGGGCATTATAATGTGACGGTCAATCTCACTATTCGTTGGTAAAAGAATAGTCCAATAATTGCGGTGGGTGGTGATTACTAGCTGCCTTTCATTTAGTCTTGCACTGCTAAATAAGGACGGCTAGCGCAGATAGCCGTCGTGTAGCATTGCGCGAAATTGAAACCAAACAAACAAACAATACACTGCTAAATAAGGGACGGCTAGCGCAGATAACCCTCGTGTAACTTTGCGCGAACTTCAAAATAAAGAAAATTTTCCTCTTAACCTTGTGATGAAAACTTTTCTCGGCACTTCAAAACTGTGCTTCGTTAGGCTGTTCCTTGTGGCAGCTTGATTTTGAAATATGAACCAAATTTTGTTTGTTATTTATAAAATACAGCAAATATATTTCTTTGGGATTGGCTATGAATGAAAGATAGTGGATAGTTATAGGAAATGAAGTTTTTT
The DNA here is from genome assembly GCF_000517525.1 of Limulus polyphemus. Lineage (NCBI taxonomy): Eukaryota > Metazoa > Arthropoda > Merostomata > Xiphosura > Limulidae > Limulus > Limulus polyphemus. The sequence continues at coordinate 623,956 of NW_013665816.1, read as the reverse complement.
TGCTTTGAAATGTTAACTTTTACATAACTTTTTTAGGAGGATTTCTGCTACATCCTTCACCCACGGAAGACCCAGACCCGTCATCCGCCCCGGTGTTTGTGGAAGAACCGAAAGATACGTTTGTGGTAAGGAACAAGCCAGCCACCCTTCACTGTAAGGCCCGCTTTGCTCTTCAGGTGTACTTCAAATGTAACGGTGAACTAGCCCACAGTCGCCAACACAGCAGTCAGCAATTCGTGGATCCCATGAACGGCGTGAGACAAGTCGAGGTTTCCGTCGACGTATCTCGCAAGGAGGTAGAAACTTACAAGGGACCCGACAAGTATGGCTGTGTGTGTTTCGCCTGGTCGTCTACAGGCCAGATAGAAAGTAGACGAGCCGTCGTTACAATAGCATGTAAGTAAACGACTTTTTCTAGAAAACCTAAGAACTTGTTGTGAGTGAAATAACAATTTCTGAATAATTTAGTAACATATCTACTATTTTAAAAAATACTTTCTAAAATCGTATCTCGTAAACTTTGGCGTTACTAATATACACGCTATTGCTAAACTTCCTTGATGTGTAATTGCTAAGATGTTACTGTCTGTCAGTTTGTATTTTGTAAGAACTTGATTCACTGGGTCGTGTGTGGCCTAGTCCTTAGCGTACCTGACTGTGAATCCTAGGCCAAAAGTTCGAGTCAAGTTGCTACAAAATAACGCTCTGTACTTTAAGGCCATGGGTATGTTATAAGAGTGATGGTCATATCCCACAGTGCTGTTCACTAGTGGCCTTCCCTCTAGTCTATCAAAAATTAGGACGACCAACGCAGATAGCTCTTGTGTAGCTTTGCGCGAATATCTGAAACAAACCTGCACTACTTTTCTCGCTCTTCATATTTGGGCTGTAAACTATTTTAGTTTTTGTTTTTTAAACAAACCAATGCAATCAGGTCTAAAATAAATTATTAAAAATATTACCTGACTTTATATCCAAAATTTTCAAACATACTAGTATTTGGATATCTTTAACATTTACCATGTTACAAATTTTAGCAAAGATATTTAATATTTGAACAGAACAAGGGAAACAATTAACGTTAACAGAATGTTAGCATAAGGTAGGAGATTTGTTATAATAGTTGTGACGGAAAATATTTTACGTAGTTTTTAAAGGTTTATCTTCCTGTATAATATGGCAGTATTTCTTAAAATACGTGTATGTGTGTGTGTTCCAAAATCTTGCATATCGCAGCTTATAATATAATAAACTTTTTTTCAAAGGCAATATAGCTAATTTTTATTAATTTTTTTTCCGTACAATTAAAAACAATCGAGACTTTCCTGAGAATTCAGTCTTCAAAGTGAATTAACTTTTGGTATTTTCACTTACGTGTTCCTATCTAGCTCAACGGTGAGATTAAGAGCTTAAATGCTGAAATCCGGTGTTTGATTCCTTTCGGTGGACGCATCGCAGATAGTATATTGTGTACGCTTGTGCTTAACTACAATATTCAACCAACCATATAACCAATGGAAGTGTACATCATCTCAAAACAAAACATAACCCTCATCGCTTTGGGGTCATTACCAAATTCCGTCTCTCAGTTGGTTTATCTTTAATTAATGTTACATCATGTATCAATGTAAAACTTGAACGATTCTCTCTCTTAAGAGCTAGCGCATGATGTAAGTGATAGTTGTTGATTGTTGTGGGGAAGGGTTCTGTATCTTTTAGAAGCTAGTGATAAAGTGTTGATGTTGTTACAGGGAAGGGTTCTGTGTCTTTTAGAAGCTAGTGATAAAATGTTGATGTTATTAGAGGGAAGGGTTCTGTGTCTTTCAGAATCTAGTGATAAAGTGTTGATGTTGTTAGAGGGAAGGGTTCTGTGTCTTTCAGACTCTAGTGATAAAGTGTTGATGTTGTTACAGAGAAGGCTTCTGTGTCTTTCAGAATCTAGTGATAAAGTGTTGATGTTGTTACAGAGAAGGCTTCTGTGTCTTTCAGAAGCTAGTGATGTAAGTTGATAGTTTTTATGGAGAAAGATGTGGATAGGTAGCTATTATCTTTCGATGTATATAGTTTCTTCTGTGTCAGTACAGTACCAAGCTGAGGCTGTCATCTTTGCGTTTCTTGTCAGGTATGTTCGGTTCACGAATTCTTTCTTATTCCCAACTTTTTCTCCTAGCAACTCTAGCACGAAGTAGAGGAGAGCTTAGCCTGTGATGCCACCTGTCTACCTGTCTAATCCTCTGCTTGAGCCTTCTTAAATTTCTTTGTCAGTTCCACTTTAGTCTGAGTGCAAATGGCGTTCGTTTCATCTTCGTAATTGGCGCTCCAATTTACCGCTGTCGAGACGTGTCAATCGGCCTTTTTTCGAGCACTGCGGTATCCCACCAGAAGCGAGGAGGTGGCTACCGTTGATTCACAAAGAAGAAAGACTATTTTGTGTCAAAGCTAATCTCGACGAGCTTGAGGAGATAAGGGAATGGGGGTGGTACTAGTCTGTCATCCTAGTAATTTTTTATTCTCTTGATTTTCATGAAACAAGAAATACATTTCCATATGAAAGGACCTAGTTTCCCCTGTCTTGTTCAACTCCACAGTAATGAAAAGCACACATACAGGCACTCTCACTTCTTGTCCACAGGAAAAAAAACGTGATTGTCTTCAATGTTACTTTCTTTGTAAGTGAGCCTGGTGTTTTGTCTTGGAAAGAACTAAATTAGTTTTCAGGTTCAAAGAAGTTTTTAGTTTTTACTAATTTTTTTTTATTAGTTTAAGATGTTTTTCCTATCTTTTTTTTTTACATCTAGTTTTTTAACTCGTTTTACTTTTGAAATCTAATAACCAAATTGGCAATACGCTAAACCTAATCAGTATCTACACTGAAAGTAGACACTTAGATTCAGTACTGGAACTATAGCAACTTTTTGCTGAAGTATTTTTATACAAGCTACAGATTAGCTACTTCCAATAGAATTTCATCTTATCTTATAAAGTTTATACACCTTAGCGTTTTTACCGATTTTTATTTGCGACTACAGAAAGTAAGTTAACGACGAAAAATATTTCTGTTATCGTAGTGTTCTATTTCATTATAGCGGGATTATTAAGACACATTAACAAATCTTCTTGCCAAGCAGCCATCTTGGATAACTAGTGGTGAGTAGGGGAAAAGGTTTAGAATGAGGCGATCTCAGTTCCTTTAAATTAATTTAGAATACAAAAATAAATTAGGAAGTTTAAGGCTTTTAAAGAGTTCTGGATAAGTTATATGAAAAATAATAAATTTTGAAAAAGTGTAACAACTTGAAGATATTGTTAAATTGCAAGAACTTCTTTTGATATTGAACGATTTTTTTTTCTTCAGTTACCTCAAATTGTTACATTTTTTGTATTCTTTCTCTAAATAAAATCTAACAAGCGCACATATCTTAACAGAAGTACATAGTGGCTTTCCTCTCCTAGCATTGGTTTTCATGAAAAAGTTTTATATTATTATAAAACTAGTTGTAGTTGAACAACTAGTTGTTGAAAATAAGTATCACACATTACCCTTAGAATTATTTCATTTACGGAATTAAACCCTGGATTTGAATTTTGTATGTAATGTTGGTCATGGCGTTGTTCCTGAATATTACAGCAAACTATTTCCTAAGTGAATTTATTTTTCTGAATATGACAATATAATTTAACTGTATCATGGTATAAACAGAAAGACTATGTTGTTCCTAATGATTAGATAAACAACTCTTTTTAAAAAGGGCGAATTTCCAAGATCAAATATATTTTTTATTAACAACATAGCTGGAGTCTAGGCTTCAAAATCTACCATAGAAGCGTTTTACCAACTCACACGTCAAAACACATTTGAGTTGTACTGCGAGGAAGTGTATTTTGATCTTTTATTAGTCTTGATACTTGGCTGTGATATTATATATGAGCTCTTTGGTGAATCAGTTGTGACAATGGATCAACTCAACGTTAGTCTTGTGTGTGAATATATATAATGTAATCTGCTTAGAAAATTCCGCCAGTTTCCAGATTTCTCCACCAGTTAACTGCTATCAGTTTTCTAATGATTAATGTTTCACGGGCCATTAATTCACTAATCATTCATATCCCCAACTGCTACTGCAACCGCCTCGTCTCCGTCCCCCTAACTTGCCCACATTCGTGCTATCACCATCTCCATCTCCCCCTAATTTTATATAGATCTATTCCATCAAAGACTTATTTGGTGAGAAAA
>NW_013665816.1:611033-619335 GCF_000517525.1 Limulus polyphemus | reverse complement strand
CGCTCTAGTCCTAAATTAGAGGATTGAGCCTTCCTTATGCACGTGTGTGACAATATATACAATATATATATATATATATATATATATATAGTATGCGTATATTTCTTCCAAGCATTACTTTAACTACCATATCTTTTAGAAAAGAAGACTTCTCGAATCGCTATTTTATAAAAAGAAAAAATTAACTAGTTCAACCAACCACTAAAAAATACATTTAAAACTGCCTATACCAGGCCACCTGATGCCAAAATAACCTATGTGAAATTGTAATTGATTCTGAAATTCCTCTAGTAAACCTATTACAATCCACAATTGTCACAGATATTTTTTATAACTTTGTAACGTTTTACTTAATCCTTAAAGCATCCAATCAAAACTAGAACAACCCCAGGGCACGATTTTGTGAAATGGAAGCAGTGCAAGTGTACCGGGGAGGGGGGATACCAGTTTCGTGTTATCCCCTTTACCCGGGGGATAGAAGCTGCGGATGACACGCGACCACAGATTGATTATTTACCCATAAAGCTTGAATATAGTTTAATATCTGGATTGTTGAATCGCTGTGTAGGTGAAAGAATGCCTAGCTGTGGCATTAATCTTGGCTCGGGGTGGAGCGGTCGTCATCTGCAGAACTTCTCCTGGTTTGACGTTCTTGGAAATGGAAGTTGGAAGTGGTTTGGGCGGAAATATTTTCTCCTTGTTTCGCTTTACTTCGTAAGACATAATTGTATTAGCCTGGTAGGTTATGGCTTGTATGATTTATTGAGTTACTTTATTGTAAATGATATTCTCATGTATATGAAAAAAGAAACGCCCCCTTATCTTCGCGCCGAACCCAGGAAGGCTACAAAAAATGGAGGAATGTACCACAAGACTTAAACTTAAAGAAGGTACGAGTTTTTAATCAGCAAACTGCTGACGTCATCGGCGAGTTGACTCGTCTTCTGCTTCGAAAGTAAGAAGGCAGTAAATGCTTTTTTAAAGTTGAAAAGTTTTCAGTTAGTGCGAGTTAAATATTGTTTTTTTTGAGCATTTTTCAAAGTTTTATTAAATTGCATTTTTTTAAAACGAAATAAACAATTAAGGTTAAACTTCGTATTTTGCTTGCACATCAAGATAGAAAATTTTTGTAGAGTTTGGAAGACAAATCTGTTTATCTGAAGAGATTTGTTTGTTCTTTTGAATACATAACTATAATAATTATAGAGATTGCCAATATTAAATTTTGTTTTGTAAATAGTAACGACATACAATATTTGTTAATCCTGCAGTGTATTAATTATTAGTTATGAACATCCGAGTGAAAGTAAAAAGACCGTTTAATAGTATGCCATCCACACTATTTTCTATATCCAGTGCCAACGAGGCCTTTCGTTCAAAACCACGGCCCTTCATTGCGGCTGGTTTAGATGCAATCAAGACATACGGTAGTGTATCGTGCGGTTAAAACAACCTGCTACAGAACACAATGTGTTATTAACAGGAGTTATACTTTAGCGATTTCCCATCTTCTGTATCTCAGACTGTGGTAATCCAAGCTATTGCATATTTTCAGTGGATGTGTTCTACTGGACTCTTACTTTACATACCAAATTTCAAGGCAATCCATTAAGAAATACCTGAGATATAACATCTCCAATTTTGATTGAGTTTCTACCTTTTTTTTTCTTCTCACCAAAAGTACGGAAACTTTACTTAATAGTTTGTTTGTTTGAAGTTAAGCACAAAGCTACACAATGGGCTAGTTGTATTCTGCCTACCACTGGTATCGAAACCCGGTTTCTAGCGTTGTATATCCGCAGATATACCGTTGTACCACTGGGAGGCTTTATTTCATCGAAAAACATACTTAACTTTTGTGGATTTTTTTTAAGTTCGGTACACTAATTGATCTTTACAACCTACAATTAGGATTCTCATTTGGTGTAAATATAAGCCACGTGCACAAAATTAGTGAACAAAAACCACCCAAATTTAAAGAAACATTTTGCGCACGACTACCCAAAAAGCCAAGTGAGCTATCGATCTAGCATTTTTACTACAGCTTCACTTAAGAGTAAAAGTGAACTGTTTTTAGTTTTTGTCATTCACATTAAAGACTGCTAATTTAGAGCAGCAAAACTATAAGGTGAAAGCACGTGCTGATACATAAGTATTGGTTAGGCCAAGCAAACTAAATTAGCAGTTTCTAGCTCAAGTTTTCAAAACAATCATACGGGTGGACGGTTATTATTGATTATCAACTTTTAAGCACAAATTAGCTAAATTTTATGAAATTATCCTAATTAAAGAACGTTCAGCGTCACGCGATATTAGCTTAAAGAATTAGCATAAATAGTGTTGCTTTATACGGATGTACCGATTGCATAGGGGTGATGACAAGAGACTGTTAATCTAAATTCCCTGGCGTTACTATAGAGGAAGTTATTAACACTGTTTTAGAGAGGAAAAACTACCACCATATATTTTAAAGCATCTGGTAGGTTCTGTAAAGTATAGGTCTGTTCCGAATAATATGGTTGCGATCCCAAGGCTAATGTTGGTTACTATCGAGTATCACTTTCTTACTTGCTGTGTTTTGTTGGTGTGTATTGACAAAAAAAGTCATGATATCTAATCAAAAACACCTTCGGTGTGAAAAAAAAAGGTGCGGCCAAAAAAGAATTGAGTGTGCACCTTACAGGAATGAAATCAAAATTGGCAAAATTTATAGGATGGCTATTTTTAATCTCGAAATCATGATGTTAATTGCCATTGTAATTCACAGAGCTTGGCACAATTATTAGAACTTTAAAAAGCATTAAACTTGCAACAACAGTTGTGGTATTTCTAGGTTTATTATTCAAACGTACAGAGGCTTCGATGATCATGGCTGCTTTTCAGTAGTTTTATTTAATCACTTTTTTTTGTAGTTGTGATACTGTTTTATTTTGTGGTAACATTAAAATGACATACAGCGTTGGTTATACGTATGTTCACATTGATGACTCTACTGTTCGTGTTTTGTGATTACCTTTATCCACTTATCTTCATCTTATGCTTCCAACATTCTAATTATACTGTTCTAAACTATATGCTCAGTAATTTTACTCGGTAAATGGAATTTATACATGTATAATTTGGCATTACGTGGGAAATATTTTGTTTTTGTATTCTAAATGTTAAAGGAAATAGTTTGTACAATCTGTAATGCTTACAAAGTCAATTGTACTGTTATAAGTGTTTTTATTGTTGGATGGATTCTTTTTATTATTCGGTAAGAAAGAATGCAAAATCCAGTTCACATAATGATAAAGAGTTTCTTCCTTTGACTACCATTTTCTAGAAGTTAGCTTAACTAACGTTTGCTGGTAGATCTAATTTCAAGTAGACGCTAATACAAAAATTTCACTTACTTCCTCACTTTTCTCGCACGTACTGCATATTTTCTTACCTCTAATTCTTAGTCGAATAACTAACGTAATACTTACAACACTAAACGAATTGGACAACAGTTAGGGACAAACTGAGTAACAAACTGGATAACTCGACAATAAACTGATTCAACTTAACTTGCCTTTTATATACTACGTACTCAAATCGTCTTTAAAAACTTTGAAGAATTCAATAAATCATGCTTATCACGTTATATAAAACTCTCTCTAGCTAAACCACAATACAAACGTCTCGGTTAAAAACAAACAAAAACATGTCCCACAAGAGGTCGCTGAAAGAGGATTGCATACTCTCATGTTTCGAAATTAATGATTTGTAAACTAAGTCACATGTGCAGAGTTTAGCTCTCTTTTTCATGCACCAGTTTTATATTAATGTTTAAACAACTAGTTTTAGCAGTAGTTGAAACAAGTATTGAGGAACACTGTTTAATGTTCCGTTCATTTTTACATGATTTTCTCGGTTATTTTATAATCTTTGTGAAACGGATTGCTTGATTTGTCATTGAACAATTTGTCACTTTTATAATCACTGAAGCAGATTGGTTGACTTCCCTTTGTCTACAGTTTTCACAGTTGTTTTGTAATCACTTTGAGACGGATTGGTTGATTATCCCTTTGTCTACAGTTTTCACAGTTGTTTTGTAATCATTTTGAGATGGATTGGCTGATTATCCCTTTGTCTACAGTTTTCACAGTTGTTTTGTAATCATTTTGAGACGGATTGGTTGATTTCTCTTCTATTACAATTATCATTTTAAATTTCTATTTCTTACGGAACAGTTAAAATGTAATATTTCTAAACGACTACTTACGTCTACATCCAGTTAGTCAAAATACTTAAATCTTCATTTCATCGTTTACGATATTACTTTTTATAACCGATTGATAATCGGCTATTATAACACAAAAACATTCTTGTGACTCACACTATTTTCACAAACAGGTAATTTTTCCATAACAAATTTAAATTACATTATCCCAGGGAAAGTGACATGTTTGATAATGATGCTCGACAGCTGCCTCTCTTAAGACATCAAAGGCCTGATCAGATAAACCTTTTGCACCTTGTAATCAACTATTGCATTAGCATAGTTAGTTGACATTATTATTAAACATTTCACTCTGTAGTTATTTTTGTAGATGACCCTTTCTGCTGACACTGTTTCTCCACTAGCACTCAACTTTGTTTCTCAGTGATTTGTTTATTGGCTTACGCTGATTACAAACAGCTCCAGGGAATGTAAAGTTCTTCAAAAGAGAATTCACAGTCTTTTTATAAATTTTGTACACGGAGTTTTTGTGCACCTTTGTTATTCCCAGTAAGTAAAACTTAGGTGAATTTCTACTAAAAAAACAATTATCTCAGTTTATTAGAAGCGAGTTTAAGGGCTCTGGGTTACGTAGTGAGTTGTAGCTAAGATGCGGATCGAAAGAGTCCAGGATCGAATCGCGATATCACGAATCAAAAACAAACAATAAATATTTTCCTCATGGTACGCTTCATGCACTATAAAATAATGTGACTAATTCTTCTTCCTTGGGCTATTTGTTTCACTTTTGTATTATACTGGAATGTTATCAAGTTTTACTTCTCTACTAAACTGTTCTATGGTAATGTTATTACCAAGTTATACTTCGTTACTGTACTGTTCTACTATATTTTATGACGAACCAAAGAATGCATTAAGCCTCTACGTCACATATTATATTTTCAATTTTACCTTTGGCGAAAAGAAAACTGTAATAGAACTGTTAAATAGTTAGTCCGCTGTATAATATCAAATAATAAATTAGGCTCAATGCCATAATATTAGTCACACACCTAAGTTACTTTAGATTACTATACACTGAGTTTAAATGGCCTCAAAACCTCGCAGATATATACACATCACCATTATAAGAGGCCTAACTATTTCTTTGGTTTGCTGACCCAAGCTGAGCTGATGAGCCTTGAATAGGCGAAACTGCAGTCCACAGCAGAGGGACGGAGAATCAAAGAATGCATTAGGCCTCTACGTCACATATTGTACTTTTAATTTTACTTTTGGTGAAAACAAGAAGAAATCTCTAATTCATTCTAATGTGTATATGCAGAAACGAAAAATAATTATTTTTAATTAGCTTTACTTATAGTCAGGTTGTTTTTTTTTGTCGCAAGAATGGATTATCTGCGCTCTGTCTACCGCGGGGAATTGAACCTCGAATTTTGTAAGTCCGTAAAATTACAGCTGAAATGCTGGGGGACGATAAATTTTGAGTTTTCCTCTAAGTATAACCTATTTTTTTCGAAATATTTTTCCAATAATGTTTGTTTGTTCGAAGTCAAACACAAAGCTACACAATGGGCTATCTGTGCTCTGCCCACCACGGGTAACGAAACCCGGTTTCTAGCGTTGTAAGCCCGCAGACATACCGCTGTGCCACTGGGGGGCTTCCAATAAGGAAACCATAGGAGCTTAAAGTTTTTCCAGAATCTGTCATATCTCAGTATCGGTAAACATTGTAAAACCCAACAAACAAAATAAGTAGTCATAGTGATGACCATCAGGCCGTTATTATTAATTATTTGTATGAAACATTTAAAAATAAGTTATTGTTTCAAATTCAAAAAACGACATTAAAGAAACCTTTAGTCATTTACACTTGTTAAAAAAAAATCAGGCTATCGAATCAGATGAGTACAAACAAATGTCTCGTGGAAATACATCAAATTTTGAACTTAAAAGTTGACTTAAAATAATGTCCACGAAGACTGGTTCTGGCTCTAAAATAATGTCCACGAAGACTGGTTCTGGCTTTAAAATAATGTCCACGAAAACTGGTTCTGACTTAAGATATCAATAAAAGTAATTTCAGCTCTTTTTGCTTAGAACGAAACTCGGAAAGTTTTATTTGAGTCGATATAATCGCTTTGAAAAGGATGCATCAGTAGACTATGGCTCTCTTTATGATGTTTCGGCTAAGAGACAGATTCGAAGCGGAAACTCTTCTTACTCGTCCTTCTATCACACGCGACAGGAAATGAGCTTTACTCAACTTTTCATCATAGACGTCTTGTTTTCCAGAGCCGCATTATGCAGTTTATTGATTTCAGTGGAACTTGTAAAGAAGTGAAGATAAAGACCATGTGTTTGACAGAAGCGCCACTTTGGATGGAGAAGACCTGACATTTATAGACGGCATTGTTACAAGTGATTGTCAACCTCATGCAGTTTCACGATTCAAAGACTTAATTTAAGAATATTTGGGCAATGATCTGTTCCCTGAATAACGTAGAGAGGCGGTTGAAAAGCGGAATTTTAAGGACATATTCGTGAGAGGCTTTTTTTTTTGAAAGAACTGCACTTCAACAGGAAACTTTGTTCTATTAATTGAAGAACGGCGGTACTGAGAGATCTTCGTTCGTTTTCGCTTGTGATAATGATCAAGAGCGAAGTTCAATATAAACCTGACTGTATGTATATGAAACTAAGCTTTCATGGCCCACGTTGATTTCAACAGTGACTAAGTTTAATCCGGTGATCATATTAACTGTAGGTGTAATCCGGTGATCGTATCAACTGTAGGTGTAATCCGGTGATCGTATTAACTGTAGGTGTAATCCGGTGATCGTATTAACTGTAGGTGTAATCCGGTGATCGTATTAACTGTAGGTGTAATCCGGTGATCGTATTAACTGTAGGTGTAATCCAGTGATCATTCCAATGAAGTTAATCACCGTGATATTTTATTGACACTACCGATTTAGTCATCTAATAATGAATGTTGTCTTTTTCATTTCAAAAACAGTCTGAATATTTCTACTAATTTGTAAGAAATGAAAAGTTTTGCTTGTTTTAACATAAAACTACGCAATGGGTAAATGCACTCTGTTCACGGTAGGTAATCGAAGTCGTAAGTCTGTAACCCTACCGCTGACACACTGAGGACGGAGATAAAAGAATGAAGAAGTCGCTGACTTTCAACTAAAGGGTTTTCCTTAGCTTAGCAGTCGAATACTAACGCGTGCAGACAAAGTTCTGTATGGTATCGCTTATGTTCACAATGTCCAAATACTATTGTGCAGTTAGGTAACAAATCGCTACAAAACTCTGTTAGTTCTCCATAATTATCTTCGTTATTAGTGAAAATCCCTGCTGCATCAGTATACTTATCAGTAGTAAGGATGGGATGGAGGCAATTCACGTGGGTGCATTTGATCATAAAATTGTTACCCTCAGCTCTCTTTAACTGTATCCCAGTGTGTGTCTAATATCCGCCATATAAAGTTTCTGATTGACTCTCCCAGTAATAAATATAATTTCTTCCTGCCACCTGTTAGTTAAAATCCACATAATTTAAAAGAATAATTACGATTTTATTAATGTGTTATGAGAAACAGACACTGTTGGTTTACAGACTTACAAATAAGATATTATGAAAGCACACGGTATTATTTTGAAGACTTCCATGATAAAACATTTAAGATGATACACTTGGTTAATGTAAAGGTTATTACAGATAATTGCAGTGGTGTATCGAGTTAAGAGCGGCTGTAACTTAAGATTAACAGTTTACAACCCCAGATTCTGTGAATTCTTTGGCCATGAAAATTACAATAAGAAAGTTCCAATTATGTATTCCTCTTTTTTAGCGGCGACGTAATGGCAATTTTATGGTTTGGGACAGCTGCCTACATTTGGTTGGGATGCATACTAATGATTGGTTGACTAACTTTTAATGAATAAACAAGAGACCTCAAAGGTCAAGTCATCGCAAACTGGTTTTGTGTCTGTATATAAAATAGGAGTTTTATGTTTCACGTTTTTGTATTGTGCGAACTAAATACACACACACACACACACACACACACACACACACACACA
>NW_013665816.1:606162-610089 GCF_000517525.1 Limulus polyphemus | reverse complement strand
ACACACACACACACACACACACACACACACACACACACACACACACACACACACACACACACACACACACACACACACACACATTACACATTACACATTACACATAGCTTCTATTTAGCGGAATTCAGGACAGACGATGGTTATTGTTGTGGTTTGGTTGCTAGTAAAAACTGGTGTTCTTGGTGATTCCTCCTGAACTTATGATGTATTGTTTAAAGAACCGTATTGTTAAGTACTGGGCCATTATATTTACCCAGTCATACTGCAACAAAGTATCATTTGTTATCATCATAGATTTTCTATTTTTGCTCTACTAATAAAATACAACAACTTTTAATCTATGTAACAAAGTCACAACACTGGTTTATAACATTGATATACTACTGCCTTACTACACTGATTTATTATATTAAAATGTTATCAAGTTTTACTTCGCTACTACACTGTTCTGCTGTCGTGAAATGTTATTACCAAGTTTTACTTCGCTACTACACTGTTCTACTGTCGTGAAATGTTATTACCAAGTTTTACTTTGCTACTACACTGTTCTACCATATTGAAATGTTATTACCAAGTTTTACTTTTAGTGTAGTAGCAAAGTAAAACTTGGTAATAACATTTCAATATGGTAGAACAGTGTAGTAGCAAAGCAAAACTTGGTAATAACATTTCACGACAGTAGAACAGTGTAGTAGCGAAGTAAAACTTGGTAATAACATTTCAATATGGTAGAACAGTGTAGTAGCTTCTACCATATTGAAATGTTATTTCCAGGTTTTATTTGGCTACTACACTCTTCTACTATATTGAAATATTACCAAGTTAATTTTGTACAGGCGCAAACTGCTGATATTTTAAATGCTTGAACTCCTACAACAATTACAAAACCAAGTTTCTACGATGCTTCACAGCCTACGTGTTTACCAAGATAATGGTTTTCAACCTAGAGAAAAGTAATATAGAAACCCATGAAAAAATTACTGCTGCTCATGCAGCTTTATTTATAGTTTGTTTATGAAACTTCTTCCAGTCACTTAAGAGTACAGTATTTTTCATATAGATCAATATTTTTTTTATCTTTACTAATTGTTTTAGCAGATTTCGAGTTTATTTTTGATTAGTTGAGATTGCTATATTTTTACTTATCTTAGTTTTGTATTTTTTATGTACTTGTTCCTTAATAAGTAAATAAATAAATAAATATATATATGTGTGTGTGTGTATTAAGGAACAAGTACATAAAAATCATACTCTTCCTGTGCAAAATAAAAAGTATTTAATGGTGCACTGCAAGAGACTGTAGTGTTTTGTTGTCTACACCATTTGAGAAAAAACTGTTCCTTTTTTTATCGTTTATTCGGCCTGGTTAGTAGTTAATGTGCTGGGTTGCAGACTGGTAGGTCCAAGATAGGAACTGCAATATGCTTCTGAACATGATCTGCATTTCCAGCTTTGGGGGCCTTATAATGTTATAGTTAATTTCACTTTTCGGTTTAGAGAGGCTGCATATTAAGGGGCGAGTGCAACTAATTGATTGTCTTCCCTCTGATCATCAGTTTTAAACTGGGGATGACTACGCCTGAATGACTACGATGAATTTTGGGGTTTCTGACCTGATGTTTTACTCCCTGTGTCATATAAAGTGTAGTTCAAGTTGAAAACACCAAATGTCTTTTTGATTGTTATGAAGACGGGAAAATTTGCATATCTAATGCAGTTTTAATGTCATTTATAAATTTTTGTTTGTTAGTGGCTATTATCTGTCAGCTTCGTTGAAAACAACTGTTTTTAGTACCACATTTAAAAGAAGAAATTTTAACGAAAATATTTCTTGATTGCATATTTATCTTTTTTTTCTATCTTCAAGTAACTTGTTTTCTATTAAAAAAATCACGATCCTAGAATCTTATATTTAATTTTGAATTGTAACAAAAGTAATTTTGTTCACTTCCTTTCTCTATCGGAAATTGTCTGGTGGACTGGTATGTAAATGTAAATCCATCGAATATTCAGTTGATTGAGAAAGGTTTTAATATACTGCGTTGAATGGTCTTCGGATCATATATGTTTTCAGATTGGAAGAGTCCTGAGCAGACCACAAATCGATTCAACACAAAATATTGAAGCTGGTTGTGTAAAGACTTAAAAAATTACTTTGGTGTACATCGTGGTGTTGGTTGTGGCGATAAAACGTGTGTGAATTTTGTCATTGACATCTTGTGTTCTTTCGATCCAAAAATGATAATCATCATATAACTCCAATACTTGAACACTCTGTAATCGTACACAGTTCAAACAAACACAGCCTGCAACCAGAAATGAGAGATCAAACTGTATTGGGATTAGCACTTTTTACCTACTAGTCTTTGTGGAGCGGTATTGATGGGAATGCCGGACATGGCACTCCGGACACTTGCCGTTATCTCCATCTCTTGCATTCCTTTTCTCGGCCTCACTCGATAAATGGTCTTTCACTATCGAACATAGCCCCTTTCAACGAGCCAATTTCCTGAAGAAGTGAGGTATTGTTTTCCTCTGTGGCTTTCATCTTTCTTGTTTCTCTCACTGAATTGAGATCAAGATTAACAGTCGAGTACTTCTTGTACGAAGACACCCGATGTCGCTCTTTAATAAGAACCTTTCTTCTGTCAATAAATCCTGATCAGTTTATCCGGATTGGTCGAGATCTCGTTGAAGGAATTCGGGCAATAAGCGGAGATAATTCTCGCAGAATAATTCTTCTAATGTTTGCTAAACTTTGTGCTTTTGTTCTGTTTGTTTAAACAATACCAACAAGCTGGAACAAAAATATATATCAAAAGCTCTTATTTCTTTGTGCGTGTTTCTTTTGAGATTTTTACTTAGTGTAAATACACATAATTAAGTGATTGCAATTTCTATGACAGTTTCTTTAATTTCTTGAATCTTTTATCTAAAACTGCTATATATATATTACTTAAAACTGGAAACATAAGCAACTTCCCTGCTTACTCTTTAACGTGAGAAGCAGTTTCTAAATGCTCTGTTTGATCTTTAACTCTGTAAGCACTTCAACAAATTACCTGTTTACTCCTTGTTTGATCTTTAACTTTGTAAGCACTTCAACAAAATACCTGTTTACTCCATGTTTGATCTTTAACTCTGTAAGCACTTCAACAAAATACCTGCTTACTCCATGTTTGATCTTTAACTTTGTAAGCACTTCAACAAAATACCTGTTTACTCCATGTTTGATCTTTAACTCTGTAAGCACTTCAACAAATTACCTGTTTACTCCATGTTTGATCTTTAACTCTGTAAGCACTTCAACAAATCACCTGTTTACTCCATGTTTGATCTTTAACTCTGTAGGCACTTCAACAAATTACCTGTTTACTCCTTGTTTGATCTTTAACTCTTTAAGCACTTCAACAAATTACCTGTTTACTCCTTAACCGTACCATGCATGAGAGGAAATGTGAAATTTTTAGATTGAAAAAAGTTTTGTCTTTTTTAAGACCCTGAAATAATTTTTACCTGTGCTTTACAACGTTTAGAGGAGTCCTACAAACGTGACATGGAATGAGGTTTTGTTACTTTACGCTAAGTATAACATTTCGACCTATAAACCTGAACCTGGAATGAAGATTTGCGTTGAAAATTCGGATAATATTTATCAAATCTGTACTAAGGTTATAAGAATAACTTGTATTTATGATGTAAGTAGGTTTCTGTGTTATTTTTATTACTCCAATGGAAAAGATTCGTTGGTGGACGGCTGTATTCCAATGAAATTGTCCGTCTGTCCTTCTTTTAAACATTTATCTTCCTAACGATAACTAGAGTTTAGACGAAAATATTTCAATAATACTTCTCACACACACACACACACACACACACACACACACACACACACACACACACACACACACACACACACACACAGAG
>NW_013665816.1:589497-606008 GCF_000517525.1 Limulus polyphemus | reverse complement strand
ACACACACACACACACACACACACACACACACACACACACACACACACACACACACACAGAGCGAGAGAGAGAGATCATATTTGTCAACACACCAAAAAGAAAGAACAGTAACAACAAAAATAGCTTTTCTATTGATAACTATTTTTTTTGTTCACCTGTAACAAAAAATGTTTTTAAGCAGATATAAAAACGATCAAACATCAGTTTTTTTCCTTGATGTATTATTTCCGTTTCGGGTATGTATTCTGAGTATTTGAATAAGATAATCAGGGCTTCGTTAATAAAACTCCTAATTGAAGTTATCTTAATGATGTTTAAAGGGGAAACTATTTAGTTTTCAACAAATTATATACGACTTACAGTATGCGAATAGCACCATTCAAGTACGAATGTGCACTAAATCCAAGATCAGGAAAGCCAATAACCTTTATAGAAACGAATTTCATTCTTTCGAGGAAAAATCTGAAATTAACTTAATTTTTTTTTTTTACAACAGGATTTCCAGCTGACCGATTTTGGTTTAGGTAGAGGGCTATCTTTGCAAGCGTACGTAGCCAATAGTTTGTTTTATGTCTAGTTTAATTACAGAGTATTTCATGTATTACACAGAAATATGTATTATTATTTCTGAAACAAACATAAAGCAGCTTCTTGCTGGTATAGATGCATCTAAAATTATTTCCCTCGCGTGTTTATTCAGATTTTGCTTTGTCTCCCTGCTCCATTCATTTTACAGCATCTTTAAAAGGCTTTTCCTAGCTGGTGTCAGTGTCTTGCCTAGCCCATCTGTGTCTGCCTACAGGCTAGCTTGTGTCAGTGCCCTGCCTAGTCCCCCTCGAACTGAATTGACTGCAGTCTTTCTGGTGTTGGTGTCTTGCGTACCCCCCCCCAATCTTTTCAGGCTGCTCTTTTTTTATGTTCCACTAACCAATGTTGTTTACATGATGTTTCATGTGAGAAAACCAGAGACATTTTTAATCTTCCTTAAGTTTTCCTTTTAAGAATGGAAACTTGATGTAATCATTATATTCATTATATATATATATATATATTTTTTTTTTCTAATAATGGATTACCAATTCTTTCGAGTATATTAAGTCACACTGTTGAATTTTAAAAATCCTCCCTACATCGCAATCTGGTCATTTTTCACCTAGACCTAAAGAAGCACTTCTTCAACCAACCATTGAGTACCAGCATTCAAATAGAAGGCCAGATTTCGCTCCAGTGTTTGCCACCAGAGGGTGTTCCTCCTCCAAAAATTGCCTGGGTACGAAACGGCGAGATCATTGACACCAGCAAGGAAACAAACTTTATAATTTCGAACGAGGGCAACTTATTGATCAGTCAAGCGCGGTTAGCCGACATGGGGAACTACACGTGTAGGGCTGAAAATGTGGCAAGTCAGCGTTTCAGCGAAACTGCAGTTTTGACAGTGTATGGTAGGTACAAACCGATCCAGTGTAACTCTTTGTATTCCCAACTGTCTTGTTTACTTTGATCACAGTACGGTAAGAAAGGTGTTGGAATAATTGTATTAAGGATGATAATAAAACACGCATTTCACACTTCAAAATGAATCAAAATAGTATATTTTTTTAAATTTCTGAACATATTGCTTGCATTTCTTTTTATACAAGTTGAAAATTTAAAAATAAAACATTTTGAGGAAGGAGGTTTAGGACAGTAATTCGTATCATTGAATGAATATGATGAAAAAAAAGGCATTTGTGTTGGATTATTGGCTGTTCTTATTGAACTGCTTGCTGGTTGTTCTTATTCGGTCAAAAATGTAGGGGGAAAACCAAAAAACCTTAGAAATGCAAACTTAAATGTAAACATTATATTCAATTTTGTTTTTAATAGATGATGGATTTTTTCAACCCTCCCTACGTCTATATTTTGTCATCTTTCACATAGACACACCCAATGAAATACCCAATGAGCACCATTTTTCAAACAAAAGGTCAGATGAGGCCCCAGCGTTTACTATTAGAGCGCTATTATCTGTTGTGGAACTGGCCGTTTAATATTTGTTACATGGAACTGACCCTTGATTTTTCTTTAGTGCACTGACTATTATTATTATTATTTTATTGAATTGACTGTTGGTTATTAATTTGTTGAACCGACTATTGATTATTATTTTGTCGAACCGACTGTTGACTTATTACTTTGTTGAACCGACTGTTGACTTATTACTTTGTTGAACCGACTATTGACTTATTACTTTGTCGAACCGACTATTGACTTATTACTTTGTCGAACCGACTATTGACTTATTACTTTGTTGAACCGACTGTGGTTTTATTACTTTGTTGAACCGATTGTGATTTTATAACCTTGTTGAACCGACTATTGATTGTTATCTTATCTATTTGCAAAATAAATACCCATACTAACATATTTATTTGCAAACGAACGATACAAAATATAGTGTATTTACGTGATGCTTCCCCTTCATATTATTCTCTTGAAAACAACTGTTTAGCAACTGTGTGTATGTGATATGTTGTCGTCCCAAGAACTTACTGTAAAGTCACAAACAGTGATTGAAATCAGTGACATCGACCGAGCTGTAAATTGCTATGTTTTTCATTAACTTGTTATTCACGTAGATTCCCTTGTTAGTGTTAACCCTAACATTACCGATAAGGGCCTATCTATTTTTAAATACATTTTTATAAAATGGTTATGCCTAAAATTGTTTGTTGCCCATGGCTTTCTGAGTTACAGGGATCCTAACAACGTACAAGTACGAGTCGCACAAAACGTTAAAAAAAATCATCATATTGTAGTGAATACCCCTCTAATTACTACTACTTATCACTGTCTTCCAACCTTTCCTGTTGTAATTGATATTATACTTTAATATTACGTGTCAGAGTATTCTGTAAGTTACTGTCTCCTAACCTGTTGTGATATGGTTGTTATTCCTATGTTTTAATGTTGTGATATGGTTGTTAATCCTATGTTTTAATACTTTACACTATAGCAATCTTTTAGTTATTTTCTCCCAACTTATTATATGTTTATTATTGCTATGTTTTAGTATTTTACGCTAGAACAGTCTGTTAGTTATTGTCTCCCAACCTGTTGTGATATGGTTGCTATTCTTTTAGTATTGTACACCGGGATATTCTATCAGTATTCGTTCTTAGTCTGCTGTTTTTGTATTCATATCGCTGTTATGTTTCAGTATTTTTATTATATTTTGATTATACACCATAAGGAGATTCTAGAGGATAGTAAAATACAAGTCTAAAATTTGGCAGAAATTGTGGATTAGTAAAGTAAAAAAAAAAAAGTTAGTTGTGAAACAAGGAAGATAAAGAAAGGATGGAATTATTGATTTGTTAAGAGGCCAGATGAAAATGTTCTTGGGTTGGGAAATTTGGTTCTTAAGCCTTGAAACAACATATCCGTTAGAAAAAAGTCATAACAGATATGAAGCAAGAAATCGTACAATCCAACTTAATAGTTTGTAAATCTTTAAAAAACAAGTAGTTTTCTTTGTTGAATATCCATATCACCATGCCACCTACGCCTTTTGAAAGTTCCATGACGCCTGACGTAAATCGATGCTAACTTGGGTAAACACAAGTTCAGTCTTAAGTGGATTTCAGCATGCACGTGTTGAAAGACTGGGGGTAAAATACAAAAACTCTTTCTTAGTTAACAAAATAAGCACTTAGTAAATTTGAAAAAGCACTCTTTAGAAAAACACCCATTTCTGTCTGTTAATATATTATCACAGGGAAAGTTTGTTTTTAGACAGAGAAAAACAATTTAACACAATTTATTGCTCGAAATCTCTAAGCATAAACTGTTTGTCCCGCTCACAAAAATCACACTGATCTGTTTTTTTTTATTTATATAGTTTATACTTTTTAACATCTTTCTGAAGTAGAGGTATTAGTGTGATGGAAAGTTTAAGTAAACGAAGATCGTGTAAAATGAAAATTAAATTTGAACTGTATAAAGTTGTAAAGGTTCAGTTGTATGAAGGTGTTATAAATTCGCCTGAGTGTCTGTTTTTATGCTCTTCTCGCAAAGCTACACAAGGAATATCTGCGTACGATCATCTCAAATTGAACTGACAGGCTAAAGTAAAATCAGCTAGACAACAACACCAACTGCTAACTCTTGGACTATTCATATCTGACTGATTGGCCAGTTGGTTAGGGCGCTCGATTCACAATCTGTGGGTTCGAATCCCCGTTCCATCAAACATGCTCGACTTTTCAGACTTTGGGGCGTTATAATGTGACGGTCAATCCCACTTTTCGATGGTAAAAGAGTAGACCAAGAGTTGACGGTGGGTGTTGATGACTAGCTGCCTTCCCTCTAGTCTTTCACTGCTAAATTAGGGACGGCTAGCACCAAAACTGACCGAATAGTGAGTTTTCATAGTAACTCTTGTAGCCTAATAACGGATCCAATGAGAGGAGTGTATTTTTTCGACAAAGGAATGCAAATCCGAACCCTCGGAATGACAGTCCGATCACGTTAAATACTAGACCACGTCCGGTACATGTGCTATAAATTAAAAACCATAATAAAAAAAAATACAATAGCTCAAAACATCAGAAACGAAAAATACACGAAACTGGGAAAGGATCTTTAAATCTACGTCCATCTTTATAAATGTTTACATATTCCAGTTTTACGATTGATTCTAATTATTCTGCGTTTCTCCGCATCTTTTCTACGTCATTGAAAATTTGTTCGAATTCATCATTTAAGGTTAAACTGAACATTTAACTATTTACTGAATTCAAACAGAGCCTGCTGGTTCAATTAAAACAATTCTTTCTTGCATTATATATCTGGCTTTATATAATAATTATTGAATATCTAGCCCATAAAATCAAATGTTATTTAAGAACAAGAGAATTCAAACAAAATGCTTGCGTTCAGCCAGCAGATACTCAGTTCATGTGAATGTTTCTAGAACCCTTACTGTTTTTCTTGTTAGAGTATTTTATTTAGCAACGTAGTGTACGTAATGAGTTTGTAAAATCCAAACATAGCAACGTGAAACTAACATAATTTCAATTAATTGATTAATTAATTTTTTAGCGGGTAAAATGCTCAGACAAAATCTGTTTAACAATACTTCATATATTTAGGAAAAAATCCTTATTGCGTACAAGATGTGTTCTTCAGATAATTTTGTGAAGTGTTTATTAAACGTTCAAAGCAAGTATATATCACTCGGGTCACCACTGACTAGCCTGGAGGTAGGTGTATGTACTAAAAACCTACACTTGTTTATCATTTATTGCCTCAGCAACAGTTTTCAATATGATTTACCCTGTTTTCGACCCTGGGTTTCTTGAGCGTGTAACACTGGTGTGATTATGTTTTCGATTAACAAAACCCTAAATGTTGCTCTAATTCGATAAATTGATCACGTAAAGGTTTATAAGGATCTTTATAAATAATACCATTATTATTATACACTTCAGAAACTCAGAAATACTTTATTAAATCACACATCTTTATTTATAATCGAAGTTCCACTATTCAAAAGGAAGCAGGTTTGCCCCGTGGTTTCTTTTCTTTGTTTTAGCGCAAAGGTATCCAGTAGGACACAAACCTCGCATTTTAACGTTGTAATACGTAAATTTATCGTAGAACTCTGAATTCTGAAGCTGATGAGGCGGTTTCGAATCCGTACACGATATCTCAAAATGTTCCTAACGTTTTAAGCTGTGGGCGCGATATAAGAGTGACAGTCATGTCGACTTTTTTTCTCTATTTTCATTTTAGGTGTTCTGATCTATATAGTTAGCTGGCTTTAATCGTAAGTTTTGAAATATACTAGATCTGCTTTCTAGCGGTTTTGGTATGTAACAATGTTTTGGAATACTTTTCGTGACTGAGGGAAAAAGACTGCCAGACTTTCCTTTAATGAGTGAGTACTAGTCATAGTGTTGAACTTCTGATAAAAAAACAATAAATGTGCTTTTTACTAGTTTAATATGATTTTTTTCTGGCTAGATTTTGTGTATTTTGAACAATACATTCTGTGTTAAGCTTTATCGACTGCATTGTTTAGTTCTGTACGTTATATTTACAGAGATTTTGAATGATGACGTGATATGACATCATCAGCATATTCTTATTACCTAATATATATGCAAAGTGATATGCTATTCTTTTCTTTTATAAAACGGACCTTATGTTTAAGCTTGTTACCCATACATACGAGAAATCCCCAATTTCCTCAAGCACAATCCTGTTTGAATGTTAGTTTTGTTCCGACAATGGACACCCCGCTGTTGTGTCAAGTAGACGGAAAACCATCCATCAACCTAAACAAACCCCGCCGGCTCACTGCCTGTGCCGACCGCCGCGAGAAGATGTGCCTCGCTGCCGTGTTAAAAGGTTACTGAACACCGACCGGTTTTTGTAGAGCCGCAAAAGTGGTAGACGCCGATAAGTTTAACTTTAAGAAAGATCTCGAGCAGCATATAATAGAAAGAAAAACAACTGAACTGATGAATTGAAGTTTTTAGTTCTTTCAATGGCCCCTTTTTATTCTCCCCATGGCCCATATTAACTAGAATCAGCGTGATTGAAATTTTTGTTTGTTTAGTAATTGAAACTCATCTCTCTTCCTTTCACACAGCAACTTGGGGTGTTTTTATTACGAATGTAATAAAGTATGTTTAAACTGACGGACCATACAGATGAATTTAATCGCACATATGATGTTTAGGTACAAAACACCCATAAATGCAAGACCCTCTTGATTCCAGTATCCTGGTTTCATACGCAGAAACTTGCAAAACATTTGACATTAACTATAACTATAAAATGTGATTTTTAAAATAAATAAATAAATAAATAAATAAATATATATATATATATATATATACGCAAAATACTATGCTCTTTTATTATCTGGTCACTTCTATCTTATAAAATCGAAATAGCTTACAGTTAATGGTATAAAATACGATTTCGTAAACATGCAGCTTATTTATTTGTATAAAAATGTGCGTTCAACTGGGCCAAGAAAAAAGCAGTTACGCATAAAAGGAGAGACACAAACAGGATACAAACTACAATGTGGGAAAGATAAAATGTACCATAGCGAAAGAGATATGTAGAAGTTGAACTCTCAGAGCGGAACAGATGCCTTGTCTGTTAGAGTTAGTCTCTATTCGCATTATATGTATATATTTTGGATTTGGGTATTTGTATTAGAGCAAAGCCACACTGGGCTATCTGCCGTATTCACTACGGGGACTCGAACCCCAGATTTTTGCGTTATACGTCCGTAAATTACTGCTGACCCACGGGGGGGGGAGGACTATATTCTTCTAATATTGGTTTTGTTATGCTGTTCATACAGGTGATCGTTATTATATAACTTAGAATACCAATTTCAGAAGATGTTACTCCATTTGTAGTTCATTTTCCTTTATCTTTATGTTTCTTTAGGAGCACTTGTATTGTCACAACTGGCTGGATGTTGTGGGCTTGATCGCCCATATTAGCTCCTAATTGTTTTAGGTTTGATGTCGTTGTTGTTGTTTTTCACACATGAAGCTCTCGAAAATAAGTTACATTTTGTATATGGTGAATTTCTCACTGTTGTTTGGACCCTATCTCTTTAGGTACCTTCTTGTGTAATATAATTCAAAACAATAAGATGATTTTGTATTACGCGCACACTTTTTTTTTTTTAGATGTTAAAATTTACACAGTGGGGTCCAAAGAGTAGTTACAACTACCACTACCCCGAGGTTGATTTATTGCTTATAATAAAAAAGCGAAAATATGTGCAAAGTACCATTTACCTATTTCTATGTTATTTTCCTCAAATTTTTCAACCGCCGAGGGCGTATGATGCTAAAATTCGTGGTTCGATACTCGCGGTAGACACATTTTAGATAGTCCATTATGTAGCTTTGCGATTAACACAAACAAAAAAAAAAATTAATTGTTCACAAAGAAGGAATTTTTTAAAAACTTTCCTGAACATAAAAGTGTACGTACGGCTGGTTCTCTACATGTCTTGGTTTTATGACCATCAGTAATAGTTAGCTTTCTTGGCTGTTCCAATCAATTATACAGTTTTATTTCGAGCGTAACAACTGGTATTTATTTTCAGAAACACCTGTACAGCTAATCCTCTTACTGTACTAAAAGAAAGGTGTTTCCAATTAAAATTTTAAAATAAGAATGCAGCTTATTCATATAAAGTTAGCCAATTCTACCTATAAATGTATTATGTATACGCAGAAAACAACACTTCAAACACCAGAATCTACAAATAGACCTTGTATTGTTTTATAGAGTACTGTCCATAACCTCGGTCATATTTGCTCCCCCCCCCCAACTCGCCGGTAGCTCTGCTTGTGGACTTTACAACACTAAAAATCTGGGTTTGATACCTGCGGGGGATACGGTGCAAATAGCACATTGTGTGGCTGTGTTAGTAAGCACAAATAAATTGTTTTGCGCCACACTGTATTGAACTAGAGCTTACCTGACAGTTTAAAAATAAGCCCACTAGATTTTATGTAGCAGTTAAAATGTCCTCTAGTTTTTACGTGGCAGTTAAACTGTTCTTTAGATCTTACATTACAGTTTAAAAAGTCCAATAGGTCTTATGTGACTATTGAGAAAGAACGTAAAGCTATGTTGTCGTATTTTTAATACGAGTTTTATGTAATTTCATTCGGGCCTGTAAATATATTAAACTACAAATATATCAATAGTTAGATGAATTGCAGTCAAGATATTTGTTATTGTAGAAATCCGTTGATCATTTACCATCTACAACCTGTCTGCTCTTTGTTTTTACTTTTTTCTCTGCAAACATAGACCTTTAATACTGTGCTTCTTTCACTGTTTTGTAGGAGTGATAACAATATTACTTTTGATAGAACGACTTGGATAAACTCGATAATGACAAGCGGTCATTGTTATAACAACAGTACGTAACTATGATGACAACAAGTAATTATTGTTATAACAACAGTACGTAACTATGATGACAACAAGTAGTTATTGTTATAACAACAGTACGTAACTATGATGACAACAAGTAATTATTGTTATGCACTGTTGTTATAACTGTGTATATGATATTGGCAATTAATTATTGTTATAAAAGCAGAATTATTCTGACAGCGACAATATTCAATTCTTAAGGTCTAAAATTGTACCTCTGTGTGTTACAACTTAAAAACAAATGATACAAGTATGGGTGATCTAAAACATCTGATTAAATCGTATTCTAATCTTTACTTGGATTATTTTAAATCCTAATGTGTGTAGGTAGCTTGCTGTTATCACAAGTTAACGTTAATAATAATCATTTCATTGCTCTAAGTGTTTCCTCCGCTGTGCCTAATTTAGACGATTTCATGTTAAATCCCCAGTGGACTCGTCCAATAGTGAAAAGGTCAAAATGTGATTTGAAAGCATATTCTACCTATTCATGTGTTATTTCCGCACGAAAGTTCAATTCAGACAATAATGATTAGCTAACGTTGAATGCGAATTCTGCCGGAAACAATGACTGCAGTGTACTTGTTGAAAGTACGACTCTGTTGTTAGGGGTAATTCTTCTTGCGGGAACTCAATAAATACCCTGAAAGCAGAATATTTCGAATTTCGCCCGTTGATCGGTTAATGCAGTAAGAGGGGCGGTGGGAGTAAAGGGGGCAATAATAAATAATATAGTAGAGTTTCGAGCAATAAAAAAGCATCAGAAGGTTTTATTTTGTAGGGTTCAACAATCTGGGGAGCATCCCTCTAAGCAGCGTTCGACAGTGGGGGTGAGCCAGTTAGTGCCTTGGTGATGTGTATTTACATACCTTTAGTAAGTAATGACTTAATGAGTTTCCTGTCATTGATGTAAAACTATGTGGTTTATAAAAAGGAATGTATACGCATACTATAATAAGTACGGTTTCCGTTGTAAGCTGCTTTTCTTTTCTCCGTGGGGGTATTTTCTTTCTTCACATTTTCCCGCGTTCAGTCACTTGGCCATGTTTAATTTGAAACACCCAGCGACAGTTAATAAAGGTGGAAAACTAATTTTGTCAAAGAAAGCACCCAGTGTTTGTGTTTGTACAAACAGCAATCAGATTAAGTGCACCCATTGTTCGTGTTTGTAAATTAAGTGCAAACAGACTGCACAATCTTACGTGCACTATAACACAAAAATGTTTGTAGAAGGTAATTATATTCCAAAATCTACTGTTATTACAGAAGGAAATATTTCAATATCTGCTTATAGTAATATTTTTTAACACAGCAAGGAACAAGAATTCTACATTATATTTCAAAACACAAATTCACAATGATACTAAAAGAAATATCTTTAAACTCCACATCTGATTTCCGAAACAGAAATATATTTCTTTGAATCTTGACTAGAAGAGAAGTTTTATCGTTAGAATTATAATCTAGTTTCTGAAGCTGAAGTTGTTGTTGAAATCTTTTAACCGAAAACCATTTTTTAACTCAAAAATATGTTTTCATGAATCTGAAAATTTCGAAGAATAAAAATCGTTTGTGCCTTTAGTAAAATACAATTTTTGAAAGTCGTTCTTGACACGAAAACTGTTAACTTTTGTTTATCAAAACGGGAAGTGTAATTAGATAGAGATATTTTTTACACATTGGACACGGATTTGGTTGTGATTAAAACTAAGTGTGTTAATTAAAAAGGGTGGAGTTAAACGAAAGCTGATGTATGAGCAAATTGTTTTATTTCAAGCCTGATTACTTGGGTCACGTGCAATAGAATGAGTCGAGAGATGCACGGTAATAAAATTTCGAGATTGAAACTTTATTACTGGACACTTTACGACATCACTTCATCACTTTAATCTTGTAGAAGGAATGTAGAATAGCTGAAGAAAAATAAAACAGTTTACAGATAGCTTAGTCCTGTAACCCAAAGAAAACGAAGAAAATAACAGATTGTAACGATGCTTATCACGTGTTTGCTTCCCACGATCAGAATTTGGTTTAAAATAAAGAGAAAACTGAGAACGTGGTAAAAATAAAAATAATTAGTCAAGAGCATAAAACACACAACTGTAGAACCGAATAAATCAAGTTATCTTGACTTAAAGACAGAGGAGGCAACTGTTATTTCCAAGACTTCAAACAGCTGCAGTGAAACAAAAGTCTTTTAGTGAAAGTCATAAAGAACCTAGAATAAGTTTAGTGATTTAACTAGGTTCATTTAACTGTGATATAGTAGGTTGCCTTGTCTGTTCTCCTCCGTGCTTGAGTAACCCAAAGCTACCGCCTGTAGAGAAAGAATTGGAAATAAGGAAATTGAAAATGATGGGCTTTTTTCCTTTTCTCTTTAAGCATGCGCAGTAAGTAGATGTTCTGGTAGGTAAAAATACCGTCTTTGTTAATAAACATAATGGTGAGTGTGTGGTTAGAGCTCACCTTGTACAATTTTAGAGTTGGAGACAACTTTGGAAAGAGGCTACAACCTCTGCTTTGTGGGAGCATAGTTAGAGTTTACCTTATCAATTTTATGTTAGATACAACGGTGGAGGAGTTGGAGCCCCTTACTTGGTTTCAGAGTGGTTAGAGCACACTATGTTAAGTTTTAGGGTTGGGTACAACTGAGAACTACATCCTTTGCTCCGTATGAGCGTGTTTGGAGCTCACTTTGCCAATTTTATGTTAGATATAACTGGGGAGGAGTTGGAGCCCCATACTTTGTTTCAGAGTGGTTAGAGCACACTACGTTAAGTTTTAGGGTTGGGTGCAACTGAGAACTACATCCTTTGCTCCGTATAAACGTGTTTGGAGCTCACCTTGTCTGTTTGTTTGTAGTTAAGCACAAAGATACACAATGGGCTATCTGTGATCTGCCTACCACGGCTATCGAAACCCGGTTTCTAGCGTTGTAAGTTCGCAGACATTCCGCTGTGCCACTGGGGGTCTCACCTTGTCAATTTTAGGATTGGATACAGTTGAGGAGATATAGCTGCTCCTCCGCCTGAGCCAGAACGACAGACTAAAAACATTGTCACTCAAACTGGCTTTTCTGTTTAGATTAACGGGCGTTGGACGACATGGGGGTTTGAGACTTTTGAAGTTATGTTATCACTGGGCAGTTCCTATAAGTAATTATATATTTTTGTTCACTTAGAAAAGTCGAATTTTATCTTATTTGAAATTAAAAAGTAATGAGCAATTTACTAAATTTCGGAAAAGGTGCTAGAATTAATTTATTTGAATTATTTAGTTCAAAATTTTGGAAGAGCTGCTTGAATGATTTTTTTTCGAAACATTTAGTTTAAGAATTAACTATAAGCCTGTATACTGGTGTTTTTTATGTCAATTCTAAACACAAGGCTGAAGAAAAACTTATAGTAGATGTACGTGAAATTAAAGTACTAACTAGATTACTAACTGGCTTTGTTAACGAACATGATGATGAGTATGTGTTAGAACTCAGTATTAAAAACTCCATTAAAACATAAAATAGAAAAAAAAAACAATTATTGAGGAAACATTTTATGTGTCGACATACTCGTCGATCACAATTTTGTAAGATTGGACTTGATGCTTATTTTATATGTAAATCTAGAGGGGATTTATTAAAACAATTAATTACCTATTCTTTATTATATAAAGATATAGTATATACATCACACTGATATACTTGCCGGCATAGGTTAAAAATTAATAAAGGTGTGATCAAAGTTTTTATTTTTTACGTGTCTGTTTGCGGTTTTCTTAAATTACACATAATCAAGAACTTGGCGCGCTTTTATCACAGCCCAACCACAGAAGCTGTAATTAATGCTTTTATTTTTCAGTGTAGTTTATACACATCTAACTGTCGAATACTGCTACTTATAAACTTTTCAAAACTTCGGGTAATAATACAGCTCTCATAGTAAGTAGTTTGCAGCATTACTTTTCTCAGCAGCTCTGTTTATCAGTGAGAAGTTAAAAACTGTCGGTAATTTCACAAGCAGTAGTCTCAGCTGTAGGAAAATCAGTCAAACATTACAAAATTCCGTAATTATATTTCTTTAGTGTTTGTTTTTGCTTTTAGGCCAACCTGTTATTAGTAGTTAAAAGAAAACCTTGTCAAGCATAATTACCTTGACATAACTGACCTTGTGACGTCACATAGTTCAACCATTGTGACGTCAGATAGGATAGGTGATGTTGCATCCATTGACATCAAGGATTGTGTCCTTCTGCCGGCGGAGATATATTGATGGAACCCTTAATGTTTAATCGTTTTTGCAAATGTGTTTATTGGTCGTCTATTTCAAAATCCAAGGACAAAGATGCAGCCGTTTCCACTGGGCACAGCAATGTTGACCATGATGTAATCAGAATATTCATGGAGAAGTCTCCCCCAACTCGTTCGATTTCAAACCAGATCCTATCCATGATAGTCGAACAGATTTTAGTTCAGAACTGTACAACTATACCAAGGCATTGTCCTTTGGTATGGTCATCCACATTTTTTGTTATGTCAGCTCAAAAGCTTTGTTTTTAGTTAAGCACAAAGCTACACAATGGTCTATCTGTGCCCATCATAGGTATCGAAGTCCCAATTTTTAGCGTTGTAAGTCTATAGACTTATCGTTGTGACACTGGGGGGAGGGGGGCTCAAAAGCAAAATATAGTTTGGGTAGATAATAATAATAAAAATACAGAAAATACAAACTGACCACACGTCGATGTTTTGTTTCATCCCACACACACTTGGGTTACTGGGCCTAAATTTACACCTTAAGGACAATGTGGAGACTGGTTTCATCCCATGCCTGGGTTTCTGGGCCTAAAGGTATACATTAAGAACATTTTGGAGGCTTATTTCATCCCACGCTTGGGTTCCTGGACTTCAAGTTACATCTTAGGGACATTTCAACCCCAAAATAATCAACTCTCACTATCTTGCACTAATCGAATTTTCGAAAGTAGTCGATTCATTAAATATTATACTTCTTAACAACATCTTTGGTAGCTTCCAAGTCAGCATATTCATATTCAACTGTTAATTTTTTGCTTGGCTATTATAATGTATTTTAGGTCATTAAGCTGATGATAGAAATGTGTTATATATTACTTAGCTTGTCCCTCTTAAGGTATAATATCCCCAATATTATAGGTTATTAGTTTCAGGTATTGTTTCTGTTTCCATATCATCAACTATAGGTTGTAGATATATGTGAAACCATGGACTCTCTTGGGTAAGAGAATATTTATCTTTAGGAACTAATTATTTTTATTTTTTACGTTATTTTTTCTCAATGCCATCATTTTAACTGTCTCATTTTTTTGATCTACTAACATTCATTGGATTTTCATTATCACAATAATTGTCTCCACTGTCAGAACTGGTTTCACTAGGAGCGAGTTATTCCTCTTCTTTGGGCAGAGAGGGAGACTTCAATGTTAAATTACTCCCCTCCCCCTGCTAAATATTTTGAAAAATAATTCTAAGGCTTTACTTGTAAATGACAACTTTTGATATGAAAGAACTAGGTACCTTTAAATGGATGTTTATCTTATCCTTTCAGCTCTTGCATAATACTTTGGCGTATTTTTGCAATTAAAGCTTCAATTTAAGTATTTCATACAAACTCCACAATTTAGCATAGTTTGAAGATTTTCATAGAAAAACATTCATAGACTAAACATAGAGAGAGGAACCACTTTTTTACTTCTTATATTCCTAGCATTTGTAAGTATGAGCAGTGATTAGTGGACCATAAGTAACTCGGAACACGTATTAGTAATTCAAAAGTGACCCTTCTCGGGCGTGTTCTGGTGATTAGCATGTCGGACTGTGAATCTGAGGGTCCATGGCTCGCGTCCCGTTAACGTAAAATTATGCTGTGTACATTAGGATCTTGGGTGCGTTAAATCACAGTATTATATTAGACTAGCCTAGAGTTGTCGGTGGATGCTACCTTCCTTCTAGTCTATCAGTTCAAAATTAGGATCGGCTGGTGCAATTAGTCCTTGTATTGAATCATAACCATTGTCAGTTATTCATAACATACTCTAAAGTATTATCATCCACTTGATTGCTACTCGTGCAATAAAATTGGTTTCTTGCCTTTTAATTTCATAGTTAAAAATTAGCACATTTCAATTAACTCGTGCCTCACAATGATATTTACTTACTATTGCTATTTTAAATTATGCAATATTATATTACTCCCGTCCTAAATATTACACCTAAAAAGTTTTGTATTCACTGACACTAACACTAGTCACACACATTTTATTTACGTATGTTTAAAAAAAGACGAAAATAACAAAATCACTTTGCTCCGTAAACATATTAAATCTGACAAGAAGTAATTCGATTTTTTTATTAATTTATAATGCAAACATGTTATTGAAGTTTGAAGTTTAAACAGTTTTCAATGAGAATATAAAATGAAGCATCTAACTAAATCTCAATTATGTAATTTTGGATATCTGTAGCAAAGATACATGAAATTGAGCTTAATCATCCCTTGTGATTTACATATAATTAATTCAAGTTACTCTAACCCTCGCTAATGCAACTACAGCATCCATTATACATTTAACAATTATCTCATCAAGGTCTTCTTTTTTATCATTAAAAACAATTTGAAACGATTACTGAGTTTTAATTTTGTAATTGAAAACCAACCCATTATTTTTTTTACTGAAACGATATAATATAGAAGCTTTACATTAAAACTAAGTTAGGCTTACCTTTAGTATCTATTTACATTAAACATACATTTCAATTAATTGTAAAACATGTATGAAAATATAAGAACTGACAAAGTCACGCTACTGAAACTTGATAATATAATATATAAAACTTTGAATGATAGTAAATTGGTTAGAGACATCCAAATATACCGTAATAAGTGAAAAACGTGAAAGAATACCCTAATGAAACTGAGCCTGAACTTTCCTGACATATAATGTATATAATCAGTTGATGTAACGAAAGGACATAAGGGAGCCAGATCTGAATTCCAACCCTCATACATACGTCTTCACTGGTAGAGATCAATAGAATAGTTCAGGGCACAAATAGGGCAATAGTTGGCATGGGGTAGAGGCGTTTGGATCTGACTCCATGTCACACCTCCTGGGGCCAGATCCGAATGCCTCTACCCCATGCCAACATCTCGGGGTGCCCTAAAGGTGCCTTAGAAGTTTTATAGATATCTATATATAACAAGGGTAACACATAGGAGCCCCACAGGGATGACACATGGGTAAGTTCTAAAATATATCACTCCCTCAGGGTACATGCTAAGTTTTGCTTAGATCGGTGAAAAACTATAGGCATGAAAATGACACACAGTGTCTCTCGAGGAAATGACATGGGAGTCAGATAGTTCAACCTTTTTATGACTCTCCTTGGGCGGTCATAAAGGTGCATGCCGAGTTTGGTTGAAATATATCAAAAATATATTATAGTGTAAAGCGGGCACATAGGCAACACTTCTATATATATATATATATATATATATATATATAC
>NW_013665816.1:580089-588497 GCF_000517525.1 Limulus polyphemus | reverse complement strand
TATATATATATATATATATATATATATATACAGGTATATAAACCAAGCCCAGTTATTGTAAGCATTTTCAACAGTTAATCTATTTCAGTTAGGTTATGTAGGTCTTGTGTAGTTAGGTTTAATGTGTTATGTAGGTCTTGTGTAGTTAGGTTTAATGTGTTATGTAGGTCTTGTGTAGTTAGGTTTAATGTGTTAAAACTACACGAGGGCTATCTGCGTTAGCCGTTCCTAATTTAGCAGTGAAAGACGAGAGGGAAGGCAGCTAGTCATCACCACTCACCGTCAACTGTTGGGCTACACTTTTACTAACAAATAGTAGGATTGACCGTCACATTATAACTCCCCCACGCCTTAAACAATGATCATGTTTGGTGGTAGGGGGGATTCGAACTCGCGACCTCCAGAGTCGAGCGCCCTAACCACCAGAACACGTTATTCTTGTAAATAGGAATTATCTTAGGAAAACTCTAGAATCTTAGTCTCTGTGTGGAATTAACACAAATAAATTTACTACTAGTTTATTCCTAAATTTTAATTAAATGCGGTTCATGAAGTATTAAGATTTCGATTAAAAGAAAAGTTTTTTTAAATCTTCAGAAGTCTCGTAAAAAATCGAACTACGGCATATACCAATGTTACGAGTGTTTGTTTTCAATAGAATTTTAAGAATTTAACGTTTTCAAATTTAGTAAAACAATTAAATTACTAGTTTCAGTAATAAGAGAACATATGGAACATTCATAAAATAAACGATCTGGGTTGCGTAAGACAATCTCTCGATTTGTCATAAACTTAAAGAAAACTTTGACTAAACGTAGAAGAAAGTTTGTCTAATACTCTGTGAATGCTAAAAAACAAAACCACCAACACAACAGCAACAAAAACGTGACAATCACAGACATCCCAACTTTCCCGGAACTCCCGGGAGTATCCTTGATCTGCGTAAAACCCTCCCTCTTCCCGAAAATAAATGAAAGCCTTTCGGAGATACATATACTTTCTCTTTAAAGGTTTAATATGTTAGCAAATATCAAATAGACCAATTTCATATGATGTATGCATACACAATTAGATTGGTGCTAAGCAAGAGTGGTTGTATAGTGAAAACAGGGTAGTTGAAGTTGGTTGGACAGTCACCGTCCATCAAACATATAAGGTTATCACAATAACAAGTTTTTTCGAAGGCTTGATATCCGTGGGTCTTAGATAGATTATCTCCCTGAAGTCATTTACATGAGCTAGAGCTGTCTTTAATCAGTTTTGGACCAGTGCTTATTGCCCAGTTTGACCCAGTGGACTTTCGACCGTTTGGTCAATGTTCGTGTCCCGATATATATCGTGCACCACACTTAGGGGCTGTGAGTGCGTTATAAGGGTGACGATTAAATCCTACTAATCGTTTCTGAGAAGAATTGGCAGTACGTGATGATGAATGTCTTTTATCTACTCTATAAGTTCAAAATTAGGGACGGTTTACTTTGTGAGAAAATCCGAAAGTAACCACCAAACTGGTGCTTATAAGTAGCTGTTTAATTCTTCAGCATTTATAAGATATTTCATTCAAGTCTTCTGTAATTTAAGCATAGGCTTCGGAGATGGTGGGAAAGAGAACCAAGGAGACACCACTCACCCTCTTTTCAAAGAGGGAGACATGAACACTGATCAAAGTTAAAATATGCGCTTCTAAAACAACTTACAATGAGGGCAGAAAAAAACTAAGTATTGAAAATTGTTCAACGCCTGTATGATACGAAACTGTAACATACCTCACAGTATTACCGATCCAGCTTAAGTTGTCTAAAACCTGCCCCGATTTTTGGTCAGGCGCTAAGGGAAGGGAGATACCATATTAATATAAGGAGATGCTTTTGTTTTGCAAGCTAGAACAAAGTACATTTCTATATAATGTATTATTACAATAAAGTATTGTCGAATTTTTTCAGCTGATAACGTTTCAGGACAGTTTACAATAGGGTGACCATACGTTTCAGATATCCAGAGACAGTTCCCGGATGAGAAATGTTGTCCCCGAGAGAAGAAAAAACAAGTTATTCGATTCGATAGGATTCAACTCCATTTCAACTGTTAAAGTCATTATGAAGCAACGGAAATGAATTAGGAATAAACCTCCAGCCACTTTTATTATCGTTATTGTTAGCTTAGGTCATCGTCATGTGACGAGACTGGTACAATCTCCACAGCTTCAACCTAGAATTTATCATTACGCGTTTCTGTGTTGTTGTTTTTTAGGAAAATAAAATCCTAAAATACACACACTCGTCAGATAAATTCAACTGACACTAATACAGCAAATTTCTTCGCTACTGTCTGCATCTCGAGGTATAAAG
The DNA here is from genome assembly GCF_000517525.1 of Limulus polyphemus. Lineage (NCBI taxonomy): Eukaryota > Metazoa > Arthropoda > Merostomata > Xiphosura > Limulidae > Limulus > Limulus polyphemus. Next base: position 586,149 of record NW_013665816.1, on the reverse strand, counting down.
TTTTTAGAAATGTGTCCCCGGTTTTTAGAAAGGTGTCCCCGGTTTTGGTTTACAAAATATGGTCGGCTTAGTTAACAATATGTCAATTTTACTAAACCAAATACGTCATGGTCAGAGACCCCACATGGTCGGACCCCACACCCAACACAACACACGCCTTTACTATCCTTCCGGCGCCTATGAGTTTAAGCATTTTTATTTGGCGTCTCGTGATTAATCTTCAGCTGACCTGATGAGCTCTGGGATTAGACGAAAGGCCTCATCGGCATTGAATATAGCAAACGTAGTTTGGTTGACATATTATTACACAATGTTCTTTGCTTTCACTCGTAAGTTCTTAGAATGACGTATAATTTCTACCTGCTTGTTTATAACCATCTTCTAATTTTAGTGAATGGCGGTTGGTCAAGCTGGTCACCTTGGAGCGAGTGTAGTAACCGATGTGGCCGAGGAACACAAACCCGAAAGCGGCTGTGTACCAATCCTGCTCCACTGAATGAAGGAGAACAGTGTGATGGTGAAAGCGTTCAGAAGACCGACTGTACAACACTTTGTCCCGGTAGGTGTGCCTTATTTCCCTTTTTTGTGTCCTTCGTATTCACAAATGACCGTGTTAAATTTTGTGAACAAAATGTTATCAGGACCCACCTAGGAACAGAGAGATTGACATTACTTGGTGAGAGTAGTCGTCCATAAAACATCGCTGTTCTTAAACAGTTTTTAATTTAATCGAAACCAACATCAGTATACATGAACAGATGAAGATTCAGTTGGGGTTGTGGTAAATTGCAAGTCAACCTTGAAAAGTCAGTAGATCGGACTAATCATGGATACCTTGAGGAATTAACATATTGAACTGATCTAGATTTGGGTCTGGATCTTGTTAAATTGGAAGATACCTTGAGGAATTAACATATTGAACTGATCTAGATAATTTAACAAGATCCAGACCCAAACCTAGATCAGTTCAATATGTTAATTCCTCAAGGTATCTTCTAATTTAACAAGATCTAGACCCAAACAGGAACCTTGACGAGCTAATATATCGAACTGTTCCGGATTTCGATGTGGATTTTATTAAATTGCCGAGAACCTTGAGGGTTTAATATACGTACAATTTTGCGTGTAATGAATTAGTCATTAGAAACTTCATCCTTGTGGTGATCGTGTTGAATATTAAAGTCATTAAATCTGAACGTATATAACTGATATTTTAGTACTTATTATCTTATTAATAACGTAATTATTGAGCAAAAAAATAAGTAGATATCAGATCACATGATCATTTTTCATCTTTTTACCAGTTTACAAATACATGTCCTGTAATTGAAACATTGTGACTGCGGTCGATTTCAAGCGATAAGAAACCGCACTTAATAATTGATATTGTTAATCAATAATAATAGCTGCTGTGTCATCGTCGCATAATAATCAGTTGCTTCTAAATAATTTTCGATAATTAACGGTTTTACACTGTGTCTTTAAGTAATCGAATATCTGTACGCGTTGTGGACTAATTTATAGTTCTGCGTCAGGATTGGTTATATTCGAATATTTACACAAATCCGAATTCTATGGGGTTTTGAGTTACTTATTAGGTTACTATATGGTGACGTAAAACGGACTCAAAACCCCATAGATATTATATACATATCACTATTATAAGAGGCCTAATGGTGTTTCTTTGGATTGCTGACCCAAGCTGTGCTGATAAGCCTTGAATAGGCGAAACTACAGTCCATAGGAGATGGTACGGCTAATCAAAGACTGCATTAGTCACTTACGTCAAAGATTCTTTTTTCAATTTCACCTCTGGTGAAAAGGAAAATAAATCTTTAAGAAGTCCGAATTCTGATTAGCATTTAATTTGGATATTCGGAGGATCCAATTTAAAGTTTCAGCATTAAAAAGGGCATTTTATTTGGTTACTTGGGTGAATCCGTTTAAGATTTTAGCATTGAATACGATGTTTAACTTGGACATTCGCATGATCCAGTGTAAGGTTTTAGCACTAAATGCAAGATTTTACTTGGACATTCGGAAGACCCTTTTAAGGTTTTATTATTAAATACGAGCCATATATAATGGTGAAACGCTAAAGACAGCGTGGAAAGACAACCTTGCAATGAACAGTGATCAGAATTCAGTCGCGTAGTACAGATGTCCTGTACCCCCCCCCCCCGCCAACCCCCAAGGCTGATAGCAAGATCCTCTTAATCTTAATGGTGTCAGGTTTTACAGCGACGGCGGGAGTATTATTTCTCTCAGATAGTTCTTTCATGTTCTATTTTGACCCTTTCTCTTCTCATGGGACAGTCTAAGCACGATTTTCCGTTTTGCTTCTAGACTAATCTCGAAGGCACGGTCAGAGTTTGTGGGAACGAACAGAATGAAACAGTTCCAGGCAACCACCGGCATTATATGTCATCTCCTTATCAGATTTTTCTTAGCCCTCTAGGAAGTTCAAAGGCCAACTCGTCTACATCTCGTGCATGCTAACATTATGTACAGGTGGATTGAAATACTAGCGGCACGACCTATCTATTTTCAGCAGAGTTTGTGTCCTCACTGTAGATCCTTACAAGACGATTGTAACGCGTTAAACCACAGCAACGACACTAGTTGGAGTTAGCCTCATATTTCACGACCTAGCTATTTTAACAGTGTTTGTGTCATCACTGTGGATCCTTACAAGACGATTGTAACGCGTTAAACCACAGCAACGACACTAGTTGGAGCTAACCTCATATTTCACGACCTAGCTATTTTAACAGTGTTTGTGTCATCACTGTAAATCCTTACAAGACGATTGTAACGCGTTAAACCACAGCAACGACACTAGTTGGAGTTAACCTCGTATTTCACGACCTAGCTATTTTAACACTGTAGATCCTCGTGAGATGGTTGTAATGCTTTAAACCACGGCAAAGACAATGAGGATACGTTATCGTGATTCGAACGCTCTTACTTGTGCTTCCGGCGTTTACTCAGCCTGGGCGTTTACGTTTGAAATGTAGACAGGTCTGAAAAACACTGAAATACAATCACATAAAGTAATAAACAACGTGAACAAGATACATGTGCTTAAAGAATGAATCTTAAATCAAAAACTGGCGGGCGGCTGATTCGTTACAGGTAAGACTTGTAAAGACACTTGAGTTAAAAAGTAAATATTTTCTATAATACTAAATTCTTTGGCGATCTCTAAAATCCACTAACCTTAATCTGGGCCACTAACAGCGAAATATCCAAACATATTTTGGATTTTACCGTGAAGGTTTATTTATTTATTGTTAGACATTGATGAAAGTATTATCTGTTTGAAAAAAAGTTATCAAAATAGACCGGAAATACACAATAGGAATCATTATTTATTTTTTCTTCTTTGAATTTTTTCTCTGTTTTAGATAATGATGTATTATGCCGCGAAAATTTATGAACTGAGCATGTTATGACTATATTAAAGCAGTCCGGTTAATGAAACACAAATCGATAATAGTACTAGTATCCTGAATGTTTTATGATGTCGGAAAAACAAACAAACTAAATTTAGTTTGTACAAGATTATACATTTTGTGTCTGAACCATATAGTTCTGTTTTTAGTTTTTAATTGTCCTTCATCAAATACTGTCGCGCAGTATTTGAAAATGTTGGCTGAAGCTTCAATAAATGAAAAATTCCAAGAGGAACTGAGATCCTCAAGAAACGTCTATCGAACAGCGCCACCTCGAGTCTCGCCTGTTAGATTATTCTGATTTAATTTTTTTTTAATCAAGCAGTAATAAAATAAATGTCATCATCCCATCCAAAGACGAATGTTGTATTCAATATTTATATTAATTAAGTTTATTTTCTACAATTTTGCATTAATTTATTGATGTAAAGCGAATAAAGTGTTGTATGAAAATGTTGCCTGCTGAATGGACCACGACAACCGGCTCTAACAGAAAGAAACCAAATATTTAGAAAACATCATTTTTGTTACTTTTTTAAGATTGTAAACAAATGCATGTTTTTGAAAATTCAGTCCCAGACATATTCGTGCCAACTACAAAATACAATTTTTACTATCTTATTTTAAAGTCATATGAAATGTACATACAAATCACTTACTTAAAGTAATGTAAAGACACAAACTCTTTCGGGTACATAAACATAATATTGATAATTTTCCTTCAGTTAATTTTTATCATGCCAATCAGCTCATAATTATGCATGGTTGGCTAGTTTTTGTATGCGAGTTTACCATTCCAGCGATGTATTATTATAAACTTGGCCGTATTACCTCTGTCATATCACTTGATGATTCTTAGTCTTACCTGTCTCGTATTGTTCGTTGATTCCAGTTGTATTGCTCATACTCCTATCATATTACTCAATTAGTTCTGAGTAACTTTTACCCATGTCATTTTACTCAGTTCTCAGTTGTCGTCCCTTTTATCTGTATCATATGACTCGTTGGTTCCTATAGTCGTCGTTACTCGTACTTTTGCTGTATGGCTTGTTGGTTCCGACTGTCGTCGTTACTCTTACTTTTGCCGTATGGCTTGTTGGTTCCTATAGTTGTCGTTACTCTTACCGTATGGCTTGTTGGTTCCTATAGTTGTCGTTACTCTTGCCGTATGGCTTGTTGGTTCCTATAGTTGTCGTTACTCTTGCCGTATGGCTTGTTGGTTCCTACTGTCGTCGTTACTCTTACTCTTGCCGTATGGCTTGTTGGTTCCTATTGTTTTCGTTACTCTTACTCTTGCCGTATGGCTTGTTGGTTCCTATTGTTTTCGTAACTCTTACTCTTGCCGTATGGCTTGTTGGTTCCTATAATCGTCGTTACTCTCACTCTTGCCATATGATTTGCTCGTTCCTCTGTTATATTCCTTGTTGGTTCTGAGCAGTCAATATTTTTTCCTTTGTTATTGAAAGTAATAAAGCTTTACTTGCAAATCTTAGTTATTTTTGCTATAACGATGTATAGGAGACTGCATTTCAAATAGTTTACATTTATTAATTCTCGTAGTTCTTACATTAATACTTTTTGTGTCAGATTTCACTCCCCCCCCCCCAGTGGCACAGCGGAATGTCTTACAACGCTAGAATCCGGATTTCGATACCAGTGGTGGGCAAAGCACAGATAGCCCATTGTGTAGCTTTATGCTTAATTACAAACAAACAAACACTCGCTCCCAACTGTTATGGTGTGATATTTTCTCTCTATTTTTACGGTTATGTTGATGTCATGTATTTCTTATTTAATCACAGTAATTTTATATGATACATAAATATATTTTAACAACTTATTGTAAATATTATTTTTTTCATCTTAATTAATCTTTAGTGTTACTTTTTCTACAAGGTTGTGTATAATTAGTGGTTTTTTAAAGTGTAGAATGAGTAAAATAAGTAAAGGTATATATATAGTTTTATGTACAGTGCCAGGTAAAAATAACTGATTTCAATGGTAAGTTACCCTTGAAAAAATACTAGTTAAGAAGACTTCTCTATACCCAAGAACTTTTCCGATAGAACTCATGACAAATGTTCATTCTTAGCTCCAACAAACACGTTGTATTATAGAAAAATATTTAAAAATATGACATTATATTGAAACAGAACAAGATGTCGGAGTTTTTTTTCGATATTGCACGTATACATGATGTGATTTTGCCTTAAACTTTGAACTACAGTCATCTCTGATATGAATTGTTTCTTTGATTTAATGCTGCACAAAGACGTTAGGGAGGACGATAAAGGTAAGCGATTAATCTTTATGAAAGGCTACAACTTATTGGTTGATGCATTTAAGAAAGGTTACATTTTATTGGATGAAATATTTAAAAAAGGTTACATTTTATTGGATGATATATTTAAAAAGGTTACATTTTATTGGATGATATATTTAAAAAAGTTACAGTTTATTGGATGACATATTTAAAAAAAGGTTACATTTTATTGGATGACATATTTAAGAATGTTTACAGTTCATTGAATGATATATCTAAGAATGTTTACAGTTCATTGGATGATATATCTAAGAATGTTTACAGTTCATTGGATGATATATC
>NW_013665816.1:553182-579343 GCF_000517525.1 Limulus polyphemus | reverse complement strand
TTTGGATAGCTACAAAGGAAACCATCTGGTTGTTTGAATGTTTGGGTAGCTATATAGGAAACCATCAGGTTGTGTGAATGTTTGGATAGCTACAAAGGAAACCATCTGGTTGTTTGAATGTTTGGGTAGCTATATAGGAAACCATCAGGTTGTGTGAATGTTTGGATAGCTACAAAGGAAACCATCTGGTTGTTTGAATGTTTGGGTAGCTACATAGGAAACCATCAGGTTGTGTGAATGTTTGGATAGCTACAAAGGAAACCATCTGGTTGTTTGAATGTTTGGGTAGCTATATAGGAAACCATCTGGTTGTTTGAATGTTTGGGTAGCTATATAAGAAACCATCAGGTTGTGTGAATGTTTAGATAGTTACAAAGGAAACCATCTGGTTGTTTGAATGTTTGGGTAGCTATATAGGACACCATCAGGTTGTGTGAATGTTTGGATAGCTACAAAGGAAACCATCTGGTTGTGTGAATGTTTGGATAGCTACAAAGGAAACCATCTGGTTGTGTGAATGTTTGGGTAGCGATATAGGAAACATTCAAATTTTACGTTTGAATGGATAGATAGATAGGAAACCATCAGGTTGTGTGAATGTTTGGATAGATAGATAGATAGGAAACTTTCAGGTTGTGTAAGTATTTGAATAGCTAGATAAGAAATTTTCAAGTTTTATTTTTGGATGATAGATAGGAAATTGTCAGAGTGTATTTTTGGACAGAGAGACAGGAAATTGTCAAGGTGATGTTTGGATGGACAAGTAGGTAGGAAACTATAAGATTTTTTGCATACATAAACTTCGATGGAATCTGATCGAACTAATTCGTACTTATAAGTTCAATGTACGTATGTACACATATTGTTCTCTTTACTAACGTCAGTGTAAGTTCATCCTATTGGGAAATATCACACAAAACAATAAGAACATAAAGAAGGACTTGCAAAATTAGTGACCAAAAAGTCAACTTCATAATTACTATTCACGTAGTATCGCATTGAAATACAGAGGGTTGAGTACGTTATATTAAAACGATTTTGTAGCCTTTTTTTTTGTCGTTACAGCCCATGTTGTCACCTCCGGTTGTGCTCTATCGGATGACTGTGCATATTGACAATACCCTTACAGAGTAGTTTCCATTGCAAAAGGTTCCGTTGTAATTCTGCCATGTCCATAGTACCTCATCCTTTCCTGCAGCTATCCATAATCCATCTTGTATGCGAAGACTACAATTTTCCAGCGCCTGTTTCAACAGTCCGATGGCACAGAAATTAATAAGCACTGCGTCCTGCGACTTGGCCGGTATGTCGTCGTATAGAGTATCATGAACACCCGTTTCATTCTCCAGCTACTTGAAATATGCGACTGTTGAATGTGAGGTATGATTGGAATCATTACTTTGATAAACCCATACTCTTTTGGCCTCATAGGGAGATCTTTCTGAATTATTTTTCACACTGTTGCCTGGAGCATATGGACAGCTTTTACCACCGATCTTTGGTTTCGTGGAATCTCACCTGCTAAAGGACGCCGCAATTTGCTTACCATGGCTAGGGTACGACTTGTATAGTTATCTTTCTGGATAGGCCTTGGTCCCTAAGTTTATCCATATTCCTTTTTTTTCCAGTGCCACCAAGTGCAATTTATATCTTCTTATTGAAATATCTATGTTCCGATCTGAAGACTTCTTCATGATCTGAGTGAAAGAATGTTTTACTTCGGAAAGGTCTGTTTGATACTTTTACTTTTTGATGACACCATACTGCCTACAAACGCCAATGCCAACATGATACATGACACCAACGCAACTTTATATGTGCTGTGGCTATCATGTGACTTACTGATTTGCATATTCATAATCGTTTTAATATAACGATTCATCCCTCTATACATTGACTTTTTTTTTGACACCATTTTCAACTAAATGATATTAACTGAAACAAAATGGTGGACGTTTACACTTTATCCAGAAAGGGTGCTATATATAAATAATATATAACTTTTTCATGAAAACAATAAATTTTTTTGTATGCAGTTCACTGAGATACTACTTGAATTGCTGACTATGATAGTGGCTTTTGATCACTGATCTTGCCCTTCCTCCTTTATTGACAGTTTTAATGCTGCTTACCCACGAGCGTAGACGTAAGTCGAAAGCTTTCTTCTCTGGCAGGGTATGCTGGCTCAGGAACTCTAGAGAAAGCCAGCACTTAAAGTGACTCATCTTGCGACGTTTCAGTAGTCAGACGTGAAAAAGTACCTTCATAAACATCGTCAACGAGTTTCTGTCTATATACACTCCTTTAACTGTGGTATGAGAAAAGATGCTTGGAATTTGTTGAGTTTCTTTATTTGACTCTTTTTGGGAAATGAAGTAATTTCTGACATGTCAGCAATACTAACCCGGATTTCATTTAAATGCTTTACTTTGAATTTTAGTGTTTTTTTTTTCCCCAACTGGATTCCTTTGGTAACGAATTCAATCTAGTTGTGTTTTTTTATGCGAAATTTCAAAGCCTGACTGTCTGTATGTATAAAATACGTATTGAAAATCAAAAACCGGGTATAACCAGATTAGACTCCTACACCAATGAGTGGGCTTGATATCAAAAATTCCATCTGTTTCATTGTATATAGCATTATGCACTCTATAATCTGGTCTTTTTATTATTATTTTTTCGTTTTTCTTCTTGTTGGAATAAATTCTACACTGTCGGATTTCAGCTGTTTTTGTAAGGAGGCTTTCGGACTCCTCACTTGCAAGAAACGCGGGCGTTGACAGGTTTATCGTCAGCCACAACGTAAAATGAGTTTCCGACTTTTGCCTTTCCCTTGCAAGGAGGAATTATTTCAATCAAACATTTGTCGTCGAGGGTTCAACTCATCTAACAACTTGCTCACAAGTTGAGATTTATTTTACAGAACCAGTACAAGTTACCATATAAATTTCCTGATCCTTCCTTGAAGTGAGTCACTGATGACAAACCCGTAAGATATAGTCTAAAGTACAGCATAATTATATATTCCAATTATCTCAGTGTACAGTTTAAACTTACATATAGTACAGACAAGAATTATTACACCATGAGAAAGATCCTGCTAATATAATTGGGTTTTAAACCATGTGCCACCCAAAAGTTTATACAGGTAACAATAAATTTGATTTCCATGAATTTTATAAGGAGAAAGTATCTTTAGAACATACGGCACGTGACTTCAGAATTGTCCCCCGGTGGGACAGCATTAAGTTTTAAAATTACAACACTTAGATATGCGGTTCGATTCCCCGGGGTAGACACAACAGTGGCTTTTGCTCTAAGACAGACAATCACGACTTCAAAATTAAGCAAAAATACACGCAAAATTTTTTTCTTTAAAAGTTGTGGAAGCTAGTGTTTCAGTCACGTGACTTCAAAATTACAAGTTAAAACACCAAAAAAAGATTTTCTCGAAAAGATCTGAGTTTTTGATAACATATTGTAAAATCAGTAAAAAAAACAACAACAACAAACGTCTACAGGCTATGGCCGTCTGGTTACCCATTCTAAATTTAAACCTTTGCATTATACGAGATATGTTGAGCGGACACTTTTGTTATTTTATAAAATCAAAAGCAAGTTAATTATTTTATTTAATACTGTAATAAGCAATACGCGACCATAAAATTTACTGTGGAATTTGTAAAGTATTTTAATTTTTTTCCCTCTTTTTTTACTCGTCAATTCAACATAATGAGTGGTTTTTATGAGGATGCTTTCATGAGACCTTCACTGGATTGTGTAATAATTTTCAATTTTTTTTTGTATGCATTCTTCATGTGTAACTTAATTCAATTGTTAACAACCAGAGCCTTTCATCTTACACCCCCTCCTCTTTACACGCTTTCAAAAGTCTTTCAACCATGCACGGGCGACGACTTCCGAGAGCTCATTGGAAGCAATTCAGAGGCACAGACGTCGATGGGAAGAGATAGATGTCTGTGAATGTTACAGCATGAATTTACATTTTTACTCGAATCTTGCCAAGGAACTTGCATGTTCATGTGGAGGTGTAGCAGGATGTTTTATCTTGATGGATGGCAATAATGTACCTAACTGCTACACATCCAAATGCATATCATCTTTGTACGGCAAGGATGCTAATAACGTATGGAGCCTATCATCTTTGTACGGCACGAATGATAATAATGTATGGAGCAATAAATTATTGGCATCTCTCATGACAAAATTTTCTCGCGACATAGTATTGTCAGCACGTTAGTATGTAGCGCTCACTTTTGCGTTCATTTCGACCGGTGAATATTTAAATTGCTATGAGAACTGTAACCCGAAACAAGTATCAATCTTTTGGAAACATTTTTGCGACACACTTTCTACCATTTTTTTGAAATCTTGTATCACTAGCAAGATGATAAGTTGTCCGACTTTTACAGACACTTAATTAGACATGCCATTCTTTCAACGTCATGACAAATTTCCCTTGTCTCTGCTAGAGATCGTTCATACAGCTTTCGACAGTTGGTCTTTTGCTTAGCTATGTAATTGAGGAGAAATCTGTGAAAACAGCTTTTATGTCGTTTTGAAGAATTGAAAGTTTGTTGAATCACAACATTGCTCTAATGACATTTCATGTTTTAGCTGCAATGGACCACTGTGTTCTTGAATTACTTCCAGTAACAAGCTTCTGAACTCTTTATTTTTTCTACCACCGGTATGCACTGATAGCTGGTCATGGGAGAAGTATTTTCCCCGTCTTGAAATCGCACATTCATGCTTTAACGATACGATTCAAACTTGCAGATAATCGAGGTGGACATAGCACGGCTATCCTATTGTATAAGTTTGTGATTACTAAAACAACAAAAAAGACAAAATAAAGTACACTCTGTAGTTATAGTCACAGCTTCGCTTTGTTCGTAACTGGTAGAAATAGTCATTTAACATGCACTCCCCCCTGATGCCTCAGCGGTAAGCTCTTAAATGCCTGTAACACTAAAATTCGAAACTTGATTTTTAAATGGACTTAGCGCAGGTAGTCCATTTTACAGAGTTGCGCTTAAATAATTTGTTTTACGTTCCCTTGGCTGTGGTTTCGCTAGATAGTAGATAGGGACAGTGGGAATCTCGTTAATCCAAGCCTTATTGGTTCATATATATATTGATATATTTAAAGATAAATTATTTGCGTCAATTCTAATATCTAGACTGGATACTAGTGTTTTATTTTTCCAGCATTGATTTTTTTCTCAAGGCAGTTCCGGCTATTTTTGTTTTTTGTTGCGTATGTTTACTGTTGTCATTATATCGATCTTATGTGCTATAAATAGCATAAAGTAATTCAGTAAAATTTGAACATAATGAAATAATTGCTATATTTTCTTATTGATATTGATGCCTCACAACCAACTCTTTAAGGAAATAATATCCTCACTTCAAGATAAATCCAGGAGACATTATCAAGAATTTTAAGTTACACAGAAGGCTAGTTTTATAGCCCCTTTTAACTGTCTTTAGAAAGGTGGTTCTCTGTCTTTTCACTTAAAAAGATTGAAGTTTGATAAGAGATTAAAAATTGAATAATAAGTTGTCTTAAATCAAGTAACGCAGCAGGAATTCGAGACGAATCCATCCTCTCTCAGCCTGTGCACTAGAAAACTCTCATAAAGAGTCATATGAATGTTTTGACGCTGTAATTCATGCATTCCACATAGGTTTAAGAAGCCTTGCAGAGAATTAACTCTGAAATGCGTTCCGGTACTTAGTCCAAATTGACCTTCTCATGCACGTGACAAGCCTGGGAATGTGCAGACTCCGGTGGTTTTTTACCGCGTCCTAGTCGTTAAAGTTAACGTATATGTGTTTGTACCACCAGGATGCTCTTCCATTGCATCATCGTACTGCCTGTACCTGAGAGTCGTTTTATAAGGTTTATTTTCTGATTAATTTGCTTTATTAAAACGGTCAGCCTAACCAGATATTCATGGAGAGTCAGTTTCACGTAGCTTAATATGGATGGCCTAAACACGTGTCTTTATAAGCATTTACTTAGTGTGTGGGTAAAGAAACTGCTCAAGTTGTATTGTTGAACCAAGTGTTTTATGTTGAGGCTTTGAATAATTAACTTGTTTCAATTTATTTTATTTTCCTTTTTTTTCAACTTTCTTGTGGAGTCACAGAACTGATCGTTAATAATAAAGATTTTGCACATTTTGAGAAAATTACTGTTAAGAAAGAAAACAGACCCAGCTCATCATGTCATGTGCTGATATTTGTATATTTTATTTCAGGAACGTGAACCTTTTGTTTCCAGTCTTTATTACATTTATGCGTGAACGATGTGAATAGTCACTTTGGTTAATGTATTGCTTGAAAGGGTTGGATAGTTTGGTAAAAAGAATTATTTTAACCCATTAGATATACTTTGTTTAGATATTGTATGAACGGGTTAAATACTTTGGTTAACGTATTGCTTGAACAGATTTAATGGTTACTTTGGTTAATGTGTTATTTGAATGAGTTAGACAATTACTTGGATTTGTGGGTTGCATGAACGGATTAGATACTTACTTTGGTTTATGTGTTGCTTGAACGGGTTGTACATTTCTATTAACTTACATTATTCTTTAATTTCAATCATATTACAATATGTCAACTACACTGTATCTACTACGTCTAGTGCCAGTTAAGCCTTTTACCCAATAACCTTGGCTCATCAGGGCAGCTGGAATATGACAGACACAGTATGGTATAGAGTGGCTATTTATATTATCAAATCACATAAAACAGCTGTTACGATGTGAATTAAATAAAGTCAGTGAAGTTACTTTGGTTAGTGTGTTGTCTTATAACCATTATTTAGTGAGTAACTTTAAGTATAGTACTTTTTCCAGAAACTATTCTGCAAACAAGAAATTTCATATTCAGAAATGAGTTTCTGCTTTATTGCTTTTCGTTGATACATTTTCTTTCATTGCATCTGTTTTAAAGTAGTAGCATACTTCTTAAGAGCTCGTGATTTTTATTTTCTATTAATAGAATTTGTTAATCTCTAAGTGTTAATTTTTTACTTACCTTTACTTATTCACTGTTAACTTATTATTGAGAACAATTCAAGTTAATGTCAAAAATCCAAAACATTGTCACTAGGCATAATTCACTGTTAAGCCCAAAGTTGTTGTTGCTTGAGGGTAGCTAAAGGTAAGATTTATTATTGACTAAGGTTACTTCAAGGTGAAAGTTTAGTCTAAGGCAAAAGTCAGTATTGACTAGATTACTTCAAGGTGAAAGTTTAGTCTAAGGCAAAAGTCAGTATTGGCTAGATTACCCCAAGGTGAAAACCACTATTAGCTAAGCTTAGCACAAAGTCAACAAAGTTGTTTTAGGTTATCTAAAGACGAAAGTCACTATTGGCTAAATTTAAAGTAAAAGACAGTAATTTTAGAACTCAATCGAAAGTGTACAAGTTAATAAGAACGAAATATTTTGATTTATTATTTGTGCTTTTATGAGTTTTTAAATTATTTAGACTGTAGTGCAAACCGAAGCTTTAAAAAAAAGAAATATTATTGTTGCTTTCAATGTGTAATATTATGTAAGTGGGTATTGAGTAGATAACCAAACTTAGACGTACATCACAACGAATGACTGAAGGAATACAGAACTGGACTATCTTGTATTAAAACGATTTAGAAGCCTCATCACGTTGTTATAGTCTATGCCGCCACGTTTTATCTGACGATCGTGCATCTTGACGATAATCCTGCAGCGTAGTTTCCATTGCCCAAGGCTCCTTCGTAAGGTTGTAATGTCTAAACCGCATCTTTTCACAGTGATTGTTTTCCATAAGTCATCTAATATAAAAAGGACGATAGTTTCTCATTGTCTGTTTCAACAGTCCGATCCATAGGTGCTGCTTTCGGAGACATAACCGGCATGTCTTCGTATGGATTTGTATAAATACTTGTCTTATTCTCCAGCCACTTGAGGTATGCAACGGTTGAATAAATGTGTGGGAGAAAACTATATAAATTTGACTTGTGTCGCTTTTCCAGAAGGAGATTCTTCTTGATTATATTTTGTGCTGTTGCCTGAGACACGCGGACTGCTTTTGCTACTAACGGTATTGTTTGTGGATTCCCATCCTGTTACAAGATGCCACACTTTACTTACGAATTGTTGCTCGTCTCTTGTTGACTGGTCCTGAGGCCCCAACATGATTCATGTTTCTTTGTTTTATAATGCTATTACGTGTAAGGGATAGCTTCATCCTAGAAGTTCTAAATTCCTGACATGAAAATATATTTACGATCAAAGTATTAGAATATTTTGCATCGTAAAGAGCTGTTAAATACCTTTCCCGAAACAACCAATTTTGGCGGTAGCACACAGCCTAGGAAAGCCAAATAATATCAAAATGTAGTTGTGATACGCACCGTTCCACTGCAAGTTTGTATTCGCTTTGGCTGTCACGTGACTTACTAATTTACTTATTCAAAATCATTTTAATAAAACTTGCTCAACCCTGTTTTATTGTTTTATGTTGAATAGTATTTGTATTTGGTATTTACGATTTACACAGCATATTATGAAACACAAATGTTAAACAAACAGGTCAAGGACCCTATAGTACGGGTCAAAGACCCTATAGTTAAGGCATAATCAACCCTAATTTATTAAAAATAAATGCGAATTCCAATTTGTCATTCGATTCACAACTTGTCCTTGAGTTATACCGGTTTCAGGAAATTCTACCTCTCATCAGTAACCCTGAACAAGAGAAAATCGAAAAAAAAGAAAAAAGAATAGGCTTCTTATAGTGGTGGACTGTTTGAGGTTACTAATGAGGGATGAAATTCCCCGAAACAGTGACAACTCGGAGACAAGTAATGAATCGAATGATATATTTTGCTTCGTATTTATTTTTAGTATTTTAAACACTTCGTGTACTGAATAAATTAAGAGAATATACTAGTAGCATTAATATTACATATTGTTCTAATTCTACATAAATACAGGTTCACCGTGGTGAGTAAAAGAAAACTGAAAATATCATACATACAACGACAATTTTCTGACCAGAGGGAGGGCGACCAGACAAAAACACCTTTTGCCAAATATACTGCTCTTAACAGTAGGATTGACTGTCACAATTATAATGCCTCACAACTGAAATTGCTGAACATGTTCAGTGGTTCGAACCTTGGCTTTTCCAATGCAAACGTTTTGTGTTTTAAAGCAATGGAAAAGAGCCTTACTTTATGTACATACTAATATCGTAAAATAATTTTTCAAATCACTCTTATAAAAACGTAAAAAAATTTTCTTGATATTGTTAAAAGTTTATTTTTTATAAGCTAATGCTTAATATTTCAATGACAATTTCTTATTATTTTACGACTTTTTTCTTCTTAACTGATAAAGAAATGGTAATGTAACAATCTAATATGGAACATCTGCCTATATTGGGTAACAATTCCTAAACATGGCGAGTGAGAATCACGGTTTTGAGCTATGTCATAACACATTATTCTCTGTTTTCACTCGTGGGTTCTTCGAATTATTCTCTAACCAACCGAAGTTTTTGATAAAGTCTGTAGTTTCAAATATTTTCTCACTAAGAAAAAATTGCCTAAAAAAGATAACGTATTATGTCTACTTGTGTTTCAGTTGCCACTTTTCATTTATTATGATAAAAACTGTTATTTCTGGAAAATTAAAAAGAAAAAAACAACCTGTTGTTCAAGTTTATAGCTTTATAGATACGACATTATGTTTTTTCACGTTCATCAAGCTATAAACAAAACTAAGTTTTTCCAGGAGATAACGCTATAAATAAAACAATCTGTTTCAGAAAATTTTACATTCGTTCATTAATAATATCACATGGACAGTAAAAGTGACAGACAAAACTGGTTAGACTGATCTCGGTTTGGATTATCAACAATATATCGACGCCCATTATCTCGGAGTTTTTGGCTAATAATATTTGGAAAAGTTTGAAAAGTTAAGAATCAAAAACCAATGACCATTGATTGTGAATCAATTTAACTATTTGTGCAATCTGTGCATTTCTAATCAGTTCATCAAAGAATGAAACGTTTTTAATGCATCCTGTTACTGTTGTCTTCTTTTAAAAAATTATATGTAATCTCGTTTTAAACGCTGACGTCACACGTTATTCAGACAAAGTTTCTCTAGTTTTTATATGGTGTTAGTCATTCTTTAAACGAGCAGCCAGCTTGATGTTCATGAGTTTTAAGGGCGGGTACTGTCAACTGATTATTCTGTCAAGGACTTCAAGGCTTTAAATTGTCTACCAACTCACTCCGAAATTATCTCGCTGCTCTAAGTGATACAACTAACGCACACACACACACCTCCCGTAATGATCAGATTATTGGTTATGTTATGATTTTATAGCACGTCAAACCGTACGCGTACGTCTATTTTGGATAACGATATACAATATTTCCAGAACGTACAGATTACAGTTATTGATTAATACCGTATTTTGTTCCTTTTTTGTAGTTTTGTTATACATTCTCTATTATTCAGCAATATGTATATTGTACTTTTTTCTCGTTAGATTCAGTTTTGTACAGTAATATAGTATTGGTCTCCTTTCTAAGGTTCTTTAATAGATTCTCATTTATTCGGTAGTCTATTATTGTGTTCTTTTTCAATAGATTCCTAGTCATTTTCATAATATAGTAATGTGTTCCTTTCTAAGGCCTTCTAATAGATTCCCAGTTGTTCAATGATATAGTGTCGTGTACCTTTCTAGGGTCTTTTAATAGATTTACAGTTATTCAGTAGTCTATTATTGTGTTCTTTTCTAGAAGGGCCCGGCATAGCCAAGTGGTTAGGGACTCGCAATCTGTGGGTCGCGGGTTCGAATCCCCGTAACACCAAATATACTCGCCCTTTCAACCGTGGGGGCGTTATAATGTGTCGGTCAATCCCACTATTCGTTGGTAAAAGAGTAGCCCAAGAGTTGGTGGTGTGTGGTGATGACTAGCTGCCTTCCCTC
The DNA here is from genome assembly GCF_000517525.1 of Limulus polyphemus. Classification (NCBI taxonomy): domain Eukaryota; kingdom Metazoa; phylum Arthropoda; class Merostomata; order Xiphosura; family Limulidae; genus Limulus; species Limulus polyphemus. The sequence continues at coordinate 568,314 of NW_013665816.1, read as the reverse complement.
TAGTCTTATACTGCTAAATTAGGGACGGCTAGCGCAAAACAAATAAACAAACAAATCTTTTCTAAGATATTTTAATAGAATATCCAGTTGTTCAATAATATCATAACTATGATAGTACACATAGTAGGAATAGGCCAGATGTGCATATGTGCAATTCAAATTAAAATATCAAACACACTGCAAACAGCGTGTAAACAAAACTTTATATGCACTTTATACACGCTGTTGAGTAGTAAACAAGTCACCAAAAGAGTCGGTTGAGTAAAAACAAAAATTTCACAAAACCGTCAATCTGACTATCTGACTGACTAACGTTGTTGGAAAGGCATAGCTCTCTCCTGCCTTCACCTTATGCAAATTTAAATGCATATGATTGAATTACGCTACATTGGCTATAGTTGGTGTGCTATAAACTTCGGAAGATATAACTATGATTGTTATAACGCTTATTAATCGGGACACTTCAGATATTTGACCAGAAACATTTATCTCGAACACTACACACCATCTAACTTCAGTGGATTCACATCGGACATTAGTACTTTTACGAAGACATTATATAACTTCAGCGGTAAAAAACACAATCTCGATGTGTCATCGGCGTGTGATCAGCGAGGCCCACAGAGATAGGGTAGCTCCCTATTATGTGAATTGTACCTACGTCAACTCGAAATTAACTCGCTCTTCGTGAACCCTCGATAAGACATCAAGGAAGTTCCAGACTAGAAAGAAGACTTTGTATTGCTTGTAACTTTGTGGAACTTTTGTACATAAATCATTGTTTGTTGTAGCTGTTTGTAATAACTGTAAATTGTATTATTGTTTGTGTATTAAAACATGTTTGTATAAAACGAAGAAAACTGTGTGTATCAATCTTGTTCGCAAATATCATAAATTGGAGATATATCGGAATTTATTTAACTACTAAATTTAAATTATCATTTAGCTCGTTTTCAGACCATTCGAAATTGTAATATGTAACATAATAATGTTTATTAACAAAAATACAAACAAACAGAAGAAAAGGGAAGAACATTTATGTCAAACGAATATGCATCCTCATTCATCCTGAATTGTGTGCTGTGTGTGTGTGTGAAATCTACCTCTTTTAGTCTCAAAAATACCTGTTGTGGTCTTTCTTTCACCTGTAAGTAATGAAGAAAAATGGATATCATTTTCGGATTCAGGGCTATTTTTATGGTGGGTAAGGTTTTTGTACACTAATAGGATGCTTGTTTATTGTTTTCCAAAAGAAGTAACATGCATTTCAACCAGAAATGACGAATGAAGATCATGGTTTATACAGTAGTAGCTAACTTGAAAAAGTGCTAGCTGTTTGAAGTACTTAAGGCCCACTGGAAGAAAGCTCAAAAACTCGTTATAAACCAGACATATTTTCATATGCTTACCCCCCCCCCCCAAAAAAAAATTTAACGCGTATATCTCCTTCATAAAACCGTAACAGATATTGTCCGTTTTTGCCTTAATTTAATAAAAACGTGGATTTTATTTTGCTGACATGTCATTCACAAAAAAATTTAATTCAGTTTAGACAAGAAAAGTTATCTACGGTATTTTTGTTTTTTAGCTATAGATGGGCGATGGACTTCCTGGTCATCTTGGTCAACCTGTGGACTGGATTGTAAACACCATCGCAGGAGATCTTGTAATAACCCCAAACCTGTAAATGGCGGCCGTTACTGTAATGGTAAAGATCTGGCAACTGGCAACTGTACTGGAGGCATGTGTAGAGGTATGATTTTATTGAAAAAGTCTTGAAGTACACGCACTAAAACGTAATAGAACTTGAAATACATTAGTAAAGCATGACTAGTAGGTCCTACATTGTGAACTGTCTATGTAACAAAACACGAGCAAGAAAGTGTAATCTATACACATTTACCAACGTTGTCCACATCTATTTTTACGCAAAAGGTTGATTTTCTCAAACAGTAGTTTTTGGATGACTTTTTCCTCCCGGTATTTCAACTTGTCCTGGTGTGATGGTGTGTTACCGCAATTTCAGAAATCTAAGTGTTGGTGAACCATTTTGGTTTAATCAAAGACCGTTTTCTTCGTTTCCATAATATTTTATAGCCCAACCTTATGATTTTTTGATAATTGTTTTAAATTGGCACTTGATGGATAACATTCTACAAGCTCACTCTATTTAACTGTAGATCAAAGAGTACCATACTAATAGTAATGTAATGTGATATTACATCAATTTACATTTATGGATAACTATCACGTTCTACAAGCTCACTCTATTTAACTGTAGATCAAAAAGTACCATACTAATAGTAATGTAATGTGATATTACATCAATTTACATTTATGGATAACTATCACGTTCTACAAGCTCACTCTATTTAACTGTAGATCAAAGAGTACCATACTAATAGTAATGTAATGTGATATTACATCAATTTACATTTATGGATAACTATCACGTTCTACAAGCTCACTCTATTTAACTCGAAGAGTATCATACTAATAATATTGCAATGCTACATATAACGTTTATGGATAACGTTCATATTCTACAAGCTCACGCTATTTAACTCTCGATCGAAGAGTAACCCAATGATACACATACAAGCCATATCACATTTATATGTAACGTTGTCACGTTCAAAAAGCTCCCAGATGGAACTGTAATGCTACATATACAAACCATATTACAGTTGACAGGATATTTGTGTTGGAAACACTAGTCGTCGGAGTACCACTTTAAAATGATAATTAAATTGTTTTTTCAACTTTATGCTTAGAATATTTAAACTACTTATGCACCAAAGAAACAGTGTTAAATTGTTTAAGGAACACAAAGAAAAAAACTATAAATGAGAAAAGGTCTCTCTTACCAGTTACGAAAATCAAAAGTTTGCTACAAACGTTAATTGAAACTGAAGTACTTTTTGAAGAGTCCAGATCTTAAATGAAATGACTAATAAAAACTTGTATATTTGTTAATTGTTCTTAGATGATACAACTAATATAAACTGCAGCCAAACACATACATTTTGGTGTTAAACATAAATATTTGATGTTAAAAACACACATGTATTGATGTTAAAACTCGTATGTTGAGGATTCATAAAATAATAAACAAACAAGAGAATACGTAAACCAAATAAATAAAAGCGCCAACATAAACACACTTATGAGCCGTCGTGGGTCAGAAAATGTAAATAACTATACAAAATAAAAAACAAAACTGTTGTATAAACACATGTTGTACAGCATTGCTTTTAACAACGATAAAAAAATAAGAAAATAAGAAAAACAAAACTGAAACATCGCGCATATAACGTTGTATCGCCCTACTGTCTGGTTTCTTTACAACCAGAACTAAAACTGTCGTGTCTGTTTGGAAAATGTCATGTGATTTTCTGGAGTAATTATCTACCTGTGTAATTTATTGAATATTTTGGGTTGTTATGCAGATGATTAAAATACTGGAAATGAAGCATTATCATAGTAGCAGTAGGCCGTTTTAAACGTGGTACATACAATTCATTACTAGTACAATGAAAATACATTATTAGACTCTACTTAGGGTGAGACAAGATATTTTGACACAATTTGCAATTCAAGTTTCCAGAAGACATAAATAAGTTAACTATCTTTCTGTTTTTTTTGTTTTTGTTTTTCTGTGTATATGTGTGTATCCCTTTTGATTTCTTTTTAAGACATCTGTGTGTTCCTAGGTTTTAATTTTCACATCAGTATAATTCGGAACCCATCTTAATTCCATCAGAACACTTCTTCGTTGTAAACCTCAAAGAGAAAGTAAAAATATATGACACTAGTTTTGATGTTCGTGTCGAGTTGTCATGCAGCACACATATGAGTGTTTGTGTGATAAACACTATAGCTGTTTTCGTATAACATGGGTGAGAAAAGTTATATAATTTATTATTACAGGCCATTAAGAAGTATGTTTATGATCCCTTCATATTCTGAAACAATAATATGTAAGAAATGAAACTTAAGAAGACAAATATTCACTTTAACTTAGGGAAGGTATAATAATGATTTGAGAAATAATGTAATCAAACTCGAGATATTTAAAATATAGTTTATAATGAGAAAAAATCTTTTTTGTGACACTTAGAGCAAAATGAACTCATCGTTATTTTACACAAGTAGTTCCTATAGATTTTCAAAACGGGCTGTAGTAGTCCTGTCGTTGTGTGAATTGCTACACGTGTGATGTTCCAAACTAAAAGACGGATTACTGTTCGAATGTTGAAATTATGTTGATGGAAATTTGAACGACTCAGTCATGTGTACATATCTTCTTGTTGGTTTGAGAATCATGAAGCATATATAAACAAACGTTAAGTTTTTTAAAGAAAACAGTACATTGTATACCTTCGCAAGACTGACTTTCAATTATGAACGTGCAACGCGTTCACCCATCCAGTTATAGGTGATTTTCTTCCGTCATCAGATATGTCTTAAATTTAAACACAAATGTTCTACAGTAATCACGATGTCAGTTTCAACTTACTGAAACATTAAATAAAAAATCGACGAAGGTTTTGGTCAAAATTCCACGTGTTTTAAAATTATATACAATGTTAATCCATTACTTGTTTTTTCAGTATTCACAAACGTTTTTATAAGCCGTAAAAAGTCTTTTGTACTCAGTTTTTATTTTATTTTGCATATTTTTGATTTGTTCTATCGCGAAGAACTTCAAGTTATTTTAGTATTATTGTCCACTAGAAGTGCATACGTAATGTAATCTCGATGAATTCCCATAAGAGAACATTCTTTTCTGTTAGGCTAATCTTGTTTATGTGCTAAACACTTCTTCCTATATTAAACTACCTTTTCATCATTTTAAATGTATATGTTCCGAATATAACGCCAAATATTAAACATAGAGCTCCGCACTTTACAAGGCGCCAGACATTTTCTCGATAAAATCACGAAAAAATTAATCTATTTCCACCAGACAGAGCGGCGCCACAAACAATTTCTTGTGAACTGGTTATGCAATTTTTAGATATGCCTTCAGTGGAACTGTTTTGAATATTGTCATTGTTTGTATTGGCTAGTGTGCAATTAATACATGATTTGTGTAGAAACTACTTGATGTAACAAATACATAAAGTTTTTGTATTAATCTATTAAACTGTCTTTTGTGTAGCCGTTCGTGACCGTGACGTCATGGTGTATGGAAGTAGCCGGGCTGAAGAAGGTAAGTTCTGAAAAATAAAACGTAGCAAAGTTTTATAATGCTAATTTCATAACACCAATCTCCTTTAAAAATGGTAAGCCTAACTTAATGGTGAATTTAAACACCTGAAAGTTGTATGGATTATATGCTTTATTTTAGATCCGAATGTTAGCAATAAATACACAAGATTCCTATTCCTTTTAGACGAAACATCTTTTTCATGTTAAGGTAAATCAGAAAATAGTTGAATGCCATAACATCGAGAGGAGGAAATGACATATAAAATAAGGTGGCCATATTTTGTAACCCAAAACCAGGGACAACTTTTAAAAATTATAATCCTGTGCACGCCATAATTCCAGATGCAGACATTACTGAAAAAGTTTGCTATATTAGTAGCAGTTGAATCCATCTGATTTGTGTATGTGTTTTAGGATTTTATTTTTCTAAAAAACAACCACACAGAAATGTGTTATGATAAATTCTAGGTTGAAGCTATGGAGATTGTGCTAGTGTCGTCACATGACGATGACCTAAGGTAATAAAAATGATGATAAAAATGGCTGAATGTTTATTCCTGGTGTATTTCTGTTACAGACTTCATAATAAATATCACAAATGAAATTTAGACAACTTTTTCAAATTGGGAACACGTACAGGGACAATATTTTTCATCCGGTGATTGTCCTCAGAAAACTCTGACGTATTGTCATCCTAGTGTAAAACAACAGCTAGCTGAAGATATTTCTACTGGTTGAAAAATAAAGAATTTACATATTATAAAACAGTATTTTATGTCCATGCAGGGAGGATAAAACATCAATGGTTTTATGTTGTTTTTTTACTTGTTAAATTTACGCAATTTGTTAATATGAATATTTTTTTAATGATAAAAGCATTTCTTATCCCAAAATTGCAAGAATTTTCCATGACGATGTTAATTCGATTATTGTTATTATATATATATATGTTTTCATGTTTTTAAACTCCAGTTTTATTAGACAGGTCAAAAGTTTACTTTCAAAACTGTATTTTTCTACATCAACGAAGATATTTAAACGAGAAATTTTATTATTTTAATATACAATTGCCTTAAAGTAAGTAAATAATAATATATATTTTTTTTCGGATTATGTTCAATATTGCTGTTATAATAATTCATAATGAGTTTTAGTTATTTTCCCGAAAGGGGGCTGAAGACCGCCTGAAGGGGGTCACCTGTTTTAACCAGTCGCATCAGTGTGTTGTCTGTCAGTCAGTCAGTAGACACTAAAATGACGTCACAAAAGGGACTACACTACAGGCTACAATACAGCATGACACATGAACTTCAAAAGCAAGAAATAGAAATATTCGTTTTATTTACTCTTGAAACACAAGAACATCTAGTATATAATAGAAATTCTGTCCGAGTAACAACTCTATTTACGTGTCCTTCTTACTTAGTTAAAATTTGTTTGTGAACCTGAATATTCGGAACGTTGAGTATAAATCAAGGCCTTCCAAAATGTGGAAGATTGGGACTCAGCACAGGTTTCCTTTAGGCTTTACAACGAAGGGAGAGAAATAGATCTAAACAGTCAAGCTGCTGGGCTTTGAAAAGATTTGGCCAGGTGCGGCCTGTTTGTTAGCGTGTCTGATCTATGAATCCGAAGATTTATGATTCGCGTCCCGCTGCCTCAAAAGAGTGGCCCACACTTTGAGCAATGGGGTGCTCTGTAAGAGCGAACGTCAAATTCCACTCTTCAGTCAGATAAGAGTATCTCAAGAGTTGGCAGTGGGTGTTGTTTGCTAGCTGTCTTTCCTCTAATCTTTCATTCCAAAACTGAGAACGGCTATGCGCAGATAATCCTTGTGTGGATTTGCGCGGAAAATTGTGAAACAATTGAAAAATATTCCATAGTTTTATTAATATTAGAAACATTATTATAGCAGTTTTCTTGTTGTGAATGCTATTAGTGTTGGTTAAAAGCAGTCATCATCCATTGGTGTGAGAGTAAGATTCCATAAGAATTTCCCTCAAATATGGCGTATGCAAAAAAAAAAAGGCCACTTGTAATTTCTGATCTGCTACGACAAAACTTTTATGAATAATGTCTGATGCAACATTAGTTCCATAGTTTCAGAATAACCATTAAAGCTTCTTTGCGTTTTTATGTATGGTAACAGGATTGGTCATAAAGTTATTATTGTTTTCTGTCACTTGTGATCGGACCTTTTTTATTCTTAACGTTTTCCACACCGCAGAATACCATTTTTTCCTGATGAATTCTAGCTGCACATCGAATTTTCAGTAGTAAAAAGAACGTTATTAATTTCATGTCTCTAGATTTATTATCAATTTTCATAGTGTAGTAAAAGGGAAACAAAAACATCAAGTAAGCAGAAGACTATTTTCTTTTATCAAGTTATGTCATGATTACCCCAGAGGATAAAATAGTGTCCCATAAACTTTCATTTGGAGATAAATCCTACGGTGTGCCGTTAGGTCTCCCTTAGCCTCTAGAACGTTTTATTACTTTTTTTTTGTCTTTTATATTTTATAAGATCTTAACATTATTCACGTGATAATCCATTATAAAGATTAATTCCTCCAAAAGACTTTTGCTTAATTAAATTATACGAATAATCTAAAGTTGGCTGATTTGTGTCGTGTTGTTGCTTTCATTATTATTATTTTTTTGTTATTGGGTTATATTGGAACCATTATATTTTCCACGTTTTTTTTATCAGCAAAAAAAACTAGATAAAAATCATATGTTTGCTGAATGAGACGAAGATAATATTTTGTTGTTTTTCATTGAAACCCTGGAATTTTGAGATAAACAAAAGCATACTGTAATTGTATGAAAATGGAAAATTTATCTAAAGCTTCCATAGAAATCAAAATGAGATGCTAGGATGTTTTTAAAAATTAGTTCTTGTAGCTCGGATAAGCTCAATGTTTTAGTGTATACTGCACACACACACCAACAACAACAACAACTAAAAGGAACAACTTAATTTTATACAATATAATTACGTTTTTTTTTATTAAAATATAGGGTTCATCGTAATTCTGAAACCTGATAATGTTAAAAAATTTAATTTTTAATTAGTTAAAAAGCGCATCACAGAAGTGAGTGTAACGGATCACTGACGTCACGTTTGACGGACTGCTGCGACATGATGTTGAAGTATTCACACAAAAGTACTGTTTATTACATTTGGATAGGCACATCCTTCTATATGTAGACATGATGTTGAAGTATTCACACAAAAGTACTGTTTATTACATTTGGATAGGCACATCCTTCTATATGTAGACATAGATGTTGAAGTATTCACACAAAAGTACTGTTTATTACATTTGGATAGGCACATCCTTCTATATGTAGACATAGTCATGGAGAAAAATGTGTTAAAACCAAAGCTTGTTGCTCAACCATGTGAAATTCCTAGGAGAATTGCTGTAGAACAAATCTTCTAGTTATATCGAAGTAAACAGCCATTTGGGATTTTACCCCGGCTTGCCGATAAAATCTATGCGTTTGTTGGCGGTATATACAGTTATTGTAGCGGAAACCTCAGTATCAAGATATCTTGGTAGAGGGGTGACTTGTACTTCATTAGTGACTGAATTCCAATTCCTTGTGGTTCTGAGTATCTCCAACAGCATACAGCAAAGAAATAGATGCCAATCTAAACTTTGCACAGTTCTATTCCTGTTATATGGAACAAAACATGTCTTATTCTTCTTGTTAAAATAGATAAGATGCAGATTTAGTTTGTTATATTCCCAGTGTGAAACAAAATGGAATTTCCCACTTTTGTTATCTGATCTACAACATGTAACCAAACATCTTGTATCAAAGATTTATCTCCTTATTTTCTTTGCGTTAAAAAACAACCCATAAAACATTTTGATTATTTTGCGAAGTCGAGCCATGTAATTGATAGGTTAATTTGTTTTTCGTTCTATAAATAAAATTACATTAATTCACAATGTTTTAGTTAGAGAAAGCAGTGGGAAATACATTTTCTAAGAAAAGAAGAGATTGATTACTCTTGGAGCTATGAAATCTAAGCCTAAAGCATGATCTTAAATGTTATTAGGCCTAAAAAACTGGTATAGGATGGTTATTAACTTTCAACCAAATAATGAAATAATCAAAACAAAATACAATTTTAATAAATCTGGATAGTTGAGTATTTTGTAAAGTAAAATATCGCCTCGCTCTTTATTGCACATCCAATACCTCACAGCTGGGCATGGCCTAGTGATTGTCACAAACTTGCACTCGGAGCTTTAGGACCTTAGGTGCATTATAAGAGTGACGGTGAAATCCCTCTATTTAATTAAGGTTGCCCAAAGGTTGACGACGGGTGCTGTTGACTTAGTGGCCTATTTCCTAGTATACTGTTTCAAAACTAGGGACGGATTACGCAGCTAGCTTTTGTGTAGCTTTGCGCGTATATTCTAAAGAAATAAAACCAATTTCATAAATTATTTATCACACTCCACACACATGAAAGAAACTAAACACTAAACGCTTTATGATAACGTTATGCATGAAGGTCTTGACGTGTTCTGGGTCACGCTAATTTACAAGTTCTTGTCTACTCTTGAATTGAGAATTAACAGTTTATAGCTCGAAACTTAGGACTAAATGAACAGTGTTGTGCTAATTACTTTTCCACTTTAGATATCATTGTTTGTTATTAGTTTACTGCTGATTTTGTTATTATTATAGCCAGTTAAGTTGGTATATAAAATACATAACCTTTTATTGAGGGGAGGAGAGGATGGCATGTTACGTAAGGAAATTTAATTAATTATGTGAATAAATAATTATAGTTTGTGACACGTATTTTTATCCATGAGCTGTGTAATACAAATATGTTCCTTGGAGTACCCAGTAGATTAGCGGTAAATCTATAGACTTGCAACGCTGAAATCCGGGGTTCGATTTCCCTCGGTGAACAGACCGCAAGTAACCTATATTGTAGCTTTCCGTTAAAACAACAATCTTGCGTGTTTTTGTTTCAGAATACTGACCTGCTCCGTTAAATTATGCTATTTTTTTTTTGTGTGTGTGTGGAATGAGGATATTTAGATATTAATTAATCGTTCCGTCCAGTTTTGTAAAGGTTCCATATAAATAGATTTGTGTTAAACATTTTACGTAAGCGATACCACATGCAAGCTTTATAATAACATAAAAAAATTTAATTTGTCCATTTGTGGAATGAGGATATTTAGATATTAATCGTTCCGTCCAGTTTTGTAAAGGTTCCATATATATATATAGATTTGTGTTAAACATTTTACGTAAGCGATACCACATGCAAGCTTTATAATAACATAAAAAAAAATTAATTTGTCCGCTCTGAAACACGATGAAGACATTCAACTGTTTAAAAGGGTTTCTTATATAAACTTGTAGTATTATATATGTTCACCATTATTTATCTAATCTTATATATTTTTTTAAACGAAGCATTTATTTTATAAGCATAACATCAGCATCTATATTATTGACCCATATATAGACCTACCTATTAAATCCAACGACTTCAAGGTATAGCATACGTCATTCCAAAAGTTCGATAACCATTCAGCAAAAACGTAAAATTCATACCTTTCTTTCAGATATATGACTTCCCCATTATTTCAGTACTGCCTAACAATTCACATCAAAGATTTTATCAGTTTGATCTGGTGCACAGTCCACAGATGCAGTTGAGCTTATCATTTCGATGCTTAAGAACGATTTTAATAAAACTTTCACTGCGAGTGAGGCCAGTCGTTTCCTATAACAAGCTTCAGTTTTCTCTCAACATTTCATTATTTCGTGTGCTGATATTTGTGGCTAACAAGAATTTTTAGTGGAATGCCAACGTCGTTGAGTGGGGACTCGAGGTCTTTATTGATCCTATTCAATTTTTAACGGCTCGGTAACTGGAAGATGAGTCTGTTTGCATATTCATCATCGCCTTAATGTTGGTTACCGTGGGTGGTTATAAAAGGATTGCAATTAACCTCGACCTACTCTGTCTTGGTTATGACTGAAAATCACCTGACTCTTCAGTTCGACCATACATTGAGAGACATGTAAATGACAAAATCTACTTGAAATTCAAAAAGAGTCATTCATTCTTAGCTGAATTAAATCACGTGATAAAAACTTGCTTTCAAAATAAGATTTCTTTCGGAACGCTTTCTTAAATCAATTAAAATTGATATTTTTTTATTTAACGTATGATAAAATTTTCCAAGCCTCTTGGTTTTTAATCTCTCGCTTATATACTGTTTGCTGTGACTTGAGTTATATTTTTAGATGCGGAAGAAAAACATTATTTCAGTCATATACTACTCGTAAGATTTATCACAAATAATATAGTTATGTTTTAACTGTATTATTGTCACTTGTCTATTATTGTTCAGTCTTACGTGTTTACGGTATTGTTGGAGTTTTTCGATGTTACTGTTCACATATCAGGTTTTAAATGCTTTTGCATTGTTCATCCTTTACATGGTATTAGATATTAGCGAACTCAAGACAAAGCTAACGAGTAAACGGTTTAAAAGTATTATCGCAAATCCTATCGGTCATTAAATAAGTAAAACAACGTAAGATTAGATTTCACCGTTCACACGGCAAGTGTCACTAAAATACATTTATCAGTCATGGCGTTGTATTTTTCCGATTACAAGGAAAAGATTATCCAAATACTGTTAAAACGCTTCGTGTTAGGTCCCACCGGTCACAAAAAAAAACAGGTCCCTAAGGAATAAACAAAGAGCATGTTATTAAGTATTAAACTGGAGGTTATCAAGATATGATCACATAGCCTTATTGTGTTAAATCATACCGACTACGTGATCGGTCTTTAATATGCGGTAAAAAAAAAACATTTGTTAGGTCTTGCAGGTCACAAGATACAAAGTTAATGAAATAATGTGGTCAGATATCATAAGGTCGAAGTCACATTAAAACATTAGATGAAGTAGAACGAAAAAGAAAAACAGATTCACACAAGCGGAATGAAATCAGATCGGAAACTTCAAAATTTTATCAAGTTTGAGATAATGAAACGTGCTTGTATTAGAAGTTCTTTATTGGTGCTGAAATTAGACTTACGAACTGAATTATAGAATCTATACGAATTAACCTTAGAGGCTAAATTAAGGGAAATACTGATAGTAAAGGACTGTCCTGCATCCATAACAAAATCTTGTAACAGCCCAAGTTGTTGTACATCCCACACTTTCAACTGTGTAAGAAGGGGAAGCCCAACGCATGCAATTGTCCTACCGAGACAAAGCTAGAAGCAGAAAGTGCTGTTATTGAAGCGGGACTTGGGGTGCAGAAAATGGGGAAGAAAGGGAAAAGATAATGATAGGGGGTAGAGCAATCCTGGAAATATATATAGCGTCGTTGATGATCCGTTCAGGACTGAGGAGAGTGACTCATCTCTGAAGACATACATACCTTCATAGACAAGATGCAACTAACATTTGAAGCATGTTTTTCAGTTATTCCTGCTGTACCCAAATTTAACTTTGTGCGAGATGATGACAATCCAAAACACGAGATCAAAAATAACGTTATGAAACATCACGTACATGATGACGTTTATAGTTCACGTAAGGTGAGTTTGAAACACTGTGGATGTTAATCAAATGTTTGATTGATTCCTTTACTTTCATCTATCGAAATGGTATTGTGGTCCTTTGACTACCACGAAGAACTAGTGAACAACAGATCATGAACTTCTTTTTTTTAGTAGCTTGGGCTTTCAAGTATTCATCCACACTAGATTTAGGAGAGTTCTAATTATATTCCAGTCAGCAGAATAATTATTGTTCTAACTATATTACACTCAACAGAATAAATCCTGTTCTAACTATATTACAGTCAACAGAATAATTCTTGTTCTAACTATATTACAGTCAACAGAATAAATCCTGTTCTAACTATATTACAGTCAACAGAATAATTCTTGTTCTAACTATATTACAGTCAACAGAATAATTCTTGTTCTAACTATAGATTCTACTGTACAGAGTGCACGTACTTATTGGTTATCTTATTAACACACACATTGTATTACACTCAAGCTTTGAAAAGTAAAATAAATTACACTAAACACTCTTTCACCCAAACAACGACAAATGTGTATAGTTTGAGCTTGTTAACCATTGTCTAAACGCCGTCGCTAAAATATCCAATGTAAAAATCCAGATTTCCGTCGAGCCAGCATTAGGAAAGGAAATATTTACGGTGTTGCCCATAACCTGTCGTGAAGGCGTTTTAATTCAGTTTCCTGGTGATACTTCTTTCTAAACGGATTAAGCATGCTCGGCTACAATCGAATTTGTGTCAGGCGGCAGACCAGCTTGTTTATATGTAGGATACAATAGTGTAATGGGTCTTTACCAAGAGAACGTTCTAGGCCGTTTCCTCGCCTCGATAATCATTTTCTAATGTAATATTCTAGGTGATAGAAGTTCGTAAGGCTTTCTCAATTTGGAAAGGAACTTGCAGGAGGAAACAGTCGATTTATATATATTATATTTCGTCATAGTAAAATCTATGCTTGAGTTCAATTTTGAGGTTCTATTGATTTTGTATTTTGTTAATTGAGAATTACTAACTTTATCTTTATTTGGTATTTACGTTTTGAAGCACTTAGTGCTGTGTTTCATGTATATTTCTAAAGACAATTTGATTTAGCTCTAAGGCATTCAAAACGCATAGATAGTGCAGTCAGTTTAAACAATGCTGAAGTTATCAACAATAATGTCGAAATGTTCGATTATGAAAACAAATATATAAACTCAGTTTTTCTGTAGATCATTAAATGTATGTGTCACAAGTCCGACTTATACAATAAGGTTTAATATCTCAAAACACCAATACGTTTAAAATAAGTATACGTATTTTCAATATCCTAAACGTACTAAAAATTTATGCATTCAAAACGTTGACGTAAAATTGAGTTTTTTAAATTTAAATGATCATTTTATACTCATCATCCGTCATTCATTTTTTCTCTTCGTGTGTGTTACATGTTTCATGTATCGAATTTGATCTCTCTATATGGGATTAAATAAGAAAGTTCTTCCTTTTTTTATCCCTCCATTATGGTCTAGTCTTGATATAATATTGTTTAAAAGAACATCGTCTTTAAAGTCTTATCTTGAAAACAATACGTGGGAGTTTTGATTCCCTATCTCTGATGTTTCATCAACCATTCTCTGTCTTTCCCGACCCCCACTTGAGTAGTTCGCTTTCTCCCAGAATATCCAGCGTCCAATTTGTACCGTTTATCACAGTAATACATTTATGACGGTTGTTATTGATTCAGATAATGGAGCCTAGTAGTGACTCCCTCCTTACCCAATGAGTAGAAAGTGGAAGTAAGGAAAAGACTGATCCCCCTCTCCCCGCCAGTATCAAGCAAACAGTATTCATCGGCATTGCTATAGAGAGATTTGACATAAAGTCTGAAACTAATCAAGTGAGAAGGTTGTATTTCTATAGAACATAGTCTATATAGACGAACATAAACTGTAGAACCTCAAGCTTTTAGAGTCCATACAACCACTTGGGTGTAATTAGATGTATTTGTATACACTTAACTTTCTTGCACACTGCTCCGATCTGTCAGTATGGCTACAGGAATAATGGACCTGCTTCCACGTGGTAACTAACCGGTACCTTTTGTTTAAAGAGACGTATTTAGAAACCAACAAGAAAACAAGTTTTTAAAGATTCTTCTAATATTCGGGATAACAATTTTCGTGTGATAGAAAACTCAATTATAAATTTTTCTTCAGAAATGAGTTTGATACTAACATAGATACGTTCATATATACTCATACAAATATATATACACATACACACATAATATATATATATATATATATATATATATATATATGTATATGT